>NC_090225.1:3625000-3852500 GCF_024489055.1 Chanodichthys erythropterus
TCCATCCATCCATCCATCCATCCATCCATCCATCCATCCATCCATCCAACTATCTATCTATCTATCTATCTATCTATCTATCTATCTATCTATCTATCTATCTATCTATCTATCTATCTATCTATCTATCTATCTATCTATCTATCTATCTATCTATCTATCTATCATGTCTGTCTATCTATCTTTCTACCGTCCGTCCATCCATCCATCCATCCATCTATCTATCTATCTATCTATCTATCTATCTATCTATCTATCTATCTATCTATCTATCTATCTATCTATCTATCTATCTATCTATCTATTTATCTATCTATCTATCTATCTATCTATCTATCTATCTATCTATCTATCTATCTATCTATCTATCTATCTATCTATCTATCTATCTATCCCTTCAGCCTTCAAACCTCTTTTAAAACTCATGAACTATCATCATCAACATCAAACTATCAAAGTATTCAATCTAGGTGCCTGTATTACATGCAAACTAACATCACACTATATTTTTAGGTTAATATCCAAGCTATCTTGACCAGTTTACCTATTCTAGTTTATTCTGTTACAGTGGTCACATTTATTTGAGTCATACCCCAGTGTGCTGTTATATTTGTCCATTAGAAACTGCAGAAGCTCCTCAGGGGTGCAAAAGTAACGATACGTGTAGAAAAACTGCTGAATAAATCCCTCCGAGTGAGCGTTCCTGTAAACGACATGTGTGATGAGGGAAAGGAGCAGAGTCATTTTAAAAAGATTCATTTAATTCTTAGACATTCGTTAAGGGCTCACATTACCTGGCATACAGGTAAGCCATTAGACCTCTGGCAGTTGCGGCCACTAGTGGACAGCCGTTCCCCCTGCGCCGCTCACATAGGAAGTGCAGCACTGCAGGATCCTCAGAGTGCTGCAGCTCCAGAGGTGCAGCTCCACCCACAGCCAGAGAGGGCAGCAGAGAGAGCGCCAAACCCCACTGATCCACGGATAACACCTGTAACAGCAGTATCAGAGACTGTCTTATTATTGGGAGATAGCAGGGTCCGTGGCTCTACAACTGGAGAAAGAGTAAGGGCCAACTTGGATTGTGTATGTCTTGATAAGCAATCACATCACGGCCTTGACATCACTGAATTCCTGTCAGAGTTTTGTGACAGTCAATCACTGTTTGCAGATACCATAGAAATTAATAAGAAGTGGCGTGAACTGAATCATACCTGTTGCTAATTTGTCTGCGAATTCTCATATGAAACAGCATTTTTTACAGTGTAAACTCTAAAAACAGATCAATCCAAAATGAATGTTTAATGGTAAACATGTTGAAGATTAGCTTGGAGGCTTGCCTTAAGGAGACTTTGGTAATATCAAACACAAAATAATATAACACTCATATTAAAATTGGTACAAATTACCACACATGGCCTCTAATGGCTTTTAGAAAATGCTCGAGGCAACAATATGACAAAGACAACAACTTTCAATGAATAACGAATGGTTCAATTACATTTATTTACTTTGCAAAACCTTTTTACTTGGTTTTAATTTTAAGTGGCTTACAGTGTTTTCAAGGTTTACATTTATCAATACATTGGGAATCGAGTCCATAATCTTGTTGATTTTAGGAACTTCTAAATACTAGAATTACATTTTACTATATAATTCTTAGTATTTATCTAATAATAATAAAACTGTGAAATAATATTTAATTGGATGAGCCAAATTCAAAGCTAGTGTAAAATAGATTTAACTGTTAAAATAATAGTTTATTGTGATTATTTATTCATTATTAATAGTATTATTATAATGATAATTTATAATAAATTAGATAGCAATTGATTTTTTTATAAACTATTAATAATAATACAAATAATAATAGTAATTATAATAGTATTATTAATAACAACTATAACAATAATAACCTATTATTATTACACCACAAATCGTTTATCATCATCATCACCATCATTAATATTATTAATAATACAAATAATATAAATAATAACAACAGCCTTGTATTATTATTATTAACAACAAAAACAATAATAACAGCCTATTATTAATATAATAATAACTACAACAATAAAAACAAGCTAAAATAATATAATAATAACATTTTTATAATATTTTTAAAATTATTTTCATAATTATCACCATTATTATTAATAATAATACAACAAAACTAATAAGAAGCAAATAATAATAATCTGTTATTATTATCATCATCATAATAATCATTATCATTAATAATAATAATCACAAAAAAATTATCATTTTAATTTTTAATAACAATAAGCTTATATAATATAATAATAACATTTATTTTTATTATTATTTTAACAATTATCAACATTATTATTACTAATAATAATAACATAATAATAACAACATAATAATAATCTATTATTATAAATAACATTAATGTTTTACTACAAAAATAATAAGCTAATAATAATAATACGTTATTATTATTATTATCATCATGATCACTAACATTAATAATAATAGTAATTATAATAATCACAAAAAAAAAAAAACATTTTAATTATTAATTTATTTATTATACAATGGCTATTTGGCTTATCCAATCAGGTTACTTCACAGTCAGATCTCACAGTATTTTGAAGTTCTTGACAACATCAAGGTCAGGGTCTTGATTCCCAGCGCTCTGATAAATGTAAACCTTGAATACACTAATCTGCGTCTCTGCCAAGTCAATAAATGTAAAAGCAGAATATTATTGCTCATAAATGTCTTTAAAACACAGCAGAGAAATGGAAGCGTGTGCACTGGCACGAACCTTGAGATATTTCTTCACAGTATGTAGAAACTCAACTTTGTCTCTGAGCTCGTCAAACTGCAGCTTGACTTTAGACAGCATCACCTTTGTGTCTGAACCTACAAGACAGACAACCATCACACACACACACACACACACACACACACACACACACACACACACACACACACACACACACACACGGTGACTGAGGAACATTTGTATTGCATAATTAATGGACAAGCGTCAGATTTTCTATTGCAGTTGAAGTACCTTTGTTTTTCCTCTCTTGCTGGATCAGCTTGTGGTAGAAAGTTCTGGTCTTTTTCAGATTTCTGCTCTCAATTATCAGCTGTTGGTGAAGCTCCTGTTTAAGAGCAAAGATAAAAAAATAATGGATCTCGATGCCCAAACTAAACCAGGAAACACCTACAACTAACCATGCAATGCTTTGACAGATAACAGATTATTTAACCAATTTTCCTGATGGAACAAAACAGCTTTTCTGTCAATCTGAGTTTTGGCATCTGGTTTATTGCAGGTGTTTCAACTCTAACCAGTTTGAGTAGTTCACCTGATTAACCATCTATCTAGTCCAGGTTTTATCACATAATGGCTATAAATGACAGCTTATAGAAACCCTGTAAATCTGTCATAAGCTGGTTTTAGCTGCATTATCCAGCAAGATGGACTTTTCAGAACTGGTGAGTCTCAAAGTCTAAGATAAACTGTATTGCTGCATCTGAACATGCCTATTTCCAGTAGGAGATAAACAGTACGTGAGCCTGAATTCACAGTTTTCATAAAACATCAGGTGAAAAGTACCTTTAAAGACCTACTACTTCCGTCAAGATTCTGAAGTGTGCATCTGATGGACACTTTACTATCCCATGAGGCCACGCCAGACAGCATTAATGAATGGCAGTGAAGCAACGCAACTGACGCTGTAGGTCACATGATAATGACAACATGGCAGATGTAGTGCGTCCGGATTACTTTCATACTATATACAGTAAAACACACTTTTTTATGGTCGTGAAGCAACACTCTGGGTTAATGCTGGGTTAAAAACCACACAAGTTGGGTTGAAAATGGACAAACCCAGCGGTTGGGTTAAATGTTTGATCAACCTGCTGGGTAGTTTTATTTAACCCAACTATTGTTTAAAAATGACTATATGGCTGGTATAAAATGAACCCAAAATATGTTGGAAATTAAAAATCAGACATAATTACTAGAGGCAACAATAATAATCAAAAGGTGAGCATTTATTAATAAGCAATTTAATAAATATTTATTTTTTAATTATTATTCATTAAACTTATTAATAAATGTTCATTTATTAAACATACTAATAAATGTTAATTGTTCATTTTAAGCAAGAAATAGAGCAATTTTTAAACAATAGTTGAGTTAAATAAAACTACCCAGCAGGTTGAGCAAACATTCAAGCCAACAGCTGGGTTTGTCCATTTTCAACCCAACTTGGGTTGTTTTTAACCCAGCATTCTGTAGAGTGAAGTTTCAAACTAAATGTATTGCCTACTATATAGTATGTGATTTGAGACGCAGCATGTCTTTGAGTGATTCGACCCAATGTGTTGAAGAGGATGATGATGATTGGAGTATAAACTACTGTTCAAACATTTGGGGTCATATATTTTTGAAAGAAGTCTCTTCTGTTCACCAAGGCTGCATTTATTTGATTAAAAATACACAAAAATTGTGAAATATTATTATAATTTAAAATAGCTGTTTTCTATGTGAATACACGTTAAAATATAATTTATTCCTGTGATTTCCTGAATTTTCAGCATCATTACTCAGTCTTCAGTGTCACATGATCCTTCAGAAATCATTCTAATATGATGATTTGCTGCTCAAGAAACATTTCTGATTATTATCAATGTTAAAACAGTTGTGCTGCTTCAGATTTTTGTGGAAACTGTGATTCAAAAGAACATTTATTTCACATATAAATCTTTTGTAATATTATAATTGTTTTTACTGTCATTTTAAATCAATTTAATGCATTCTTGCATAATAAAGGTATTAATCTTCTTGAGCCCAAACATTTGTGTGTTGAATCTCCTCCTGTGTGTCCAGTGTTTGTACTGCACTATGAACTCTCTGTATTTCTCACTATGGTAACAGAGATCGATGGTCGGCGCTTTGAAGTGGGAGGAGAGTAAGAGGAGTCCAACTGCACCTCCGTTCCTCCTGCGTCTGACCTCCGGTCATAAAACAGCCCTCCACCACCATCAAAGCAATCACACACACTGGCCATTTCTATTCTGATATAAATCATAACGCACACTCTCTTTGCTATTATTATGTTAATATCTAACACCCTATTTTTGTGACAACCGCAATTGAATTAAATTAAAATTCACATATGTCTTGTTCTGAATGTCTGATGCATGTGTCTCATTCAAAATATGAATGATGGAAGCTCTTTATCCACTAAAGCTCTTCCAATGAAAATGAACATTGTTCAGGATACTGTACCTGGTGAAATTCTGGCTCTACGTAATGTAGGTCCTTTCAGTACAGTTAGCATTAAATGAACACCAGGAAATCAGCATTAGGACAAAAGACAGAGCAGACAACAAGGCAAAGACATGTCAAAATGGGGGAAAAAACCTTGTAAAATCTAAAGATATGTATATATATATATATATATATATATATATATATATATATATATATATATATTTTATATATAGATATATAAAAGAAATTACTTTTATATTTTTAAATAAAACTGAAAAAAACAAAATAAAAGAACTGACTTGAAACTAATTATGTAAACATTTTTCATTTCAGCTCTTTGACAAGGCAGCATTTCTTATCTCGTTTAATAATATGTGAAGAAATAAAATAATAAAACTAAAACTAATAAATAAAAATGAATAAAAATATATAGACATGTTTTTTAAAAAGTTTTGTAACCCCCCGAAAAACCAAAAATAAACAACAAAATTACACATTTTTTACTAAAAATAAAAGTGAAAATATTTTAAAATATTAACAAAAACTATAATATTTTATCATTGCTACTAAAATTACATGCATCATTGTACAGCCTTTAATATTTTGCTAATTATAATTTTAAAAAATAGAATTGCAGTCTACTTTTCTGTAATAGTAAAATATACTGTGGGAATAAAACAAAATCACCTTTGAAAATAACAATTACAAAAAAAAAAAAAAAAAAAAAAAAAAAAAATGCTGGGTTAAAAACAACCCAAATTGGGTTGAAAATGGACAAACCCAGCAGTTGTGTTAAATGTTTGATCAACCCTGCTGGGTAGGTTTATTCAACCCAACTATTGTTTAAAAATTACTGTATAGTTTACTTAAAATGAACCCAAAATTAAAAATCAGACACATAATTAATAGAGGCAACAATAATAATCAAAAGGTGAACACTTATTAATAAGCAACTGTTTATTGTTTAATTATTATTAATTAAACTTATTAATTAATGTTAATTTATTAGACATATTTTGGGTTCATTTTAAGCAGATCAGTCATTTTTAAAGAACAGTTGAGTTAAATAAAACTACCCAGCAGGTTGGGGTCAAACATTTAACCCAACCACTGGGTTAAAACAACCCATTTGCTGGGTTTTACTATATTCAACCCAACTTGGGTTGTTTTTAACCCAGTATTTTTAGAGTGTACAAAAAACTTTAGGGTTTAAAGAACATGCCTCATTTTACCAAAAACAAAACAAAGTTTTCTTATTTCCTTTAGATTGTAGAATATGACCCAGACTTGTCGTAATCATACATGAACAGATTTGAAGCTTTCAGTTCCAATGCCTTCACACACTCATGAATGAAGCTCACCTGTGACTTGTCCTCTAGTGTGGGTGATTCACTGTGACGGCTGAGATTCTGAGCGTACTTCAGCACGTCCTGACCGAAGCAGTCGTCTCCGTACAGAGCCAGAGCCCAGGAGGAGGTGCGCGGGGGCCGCTGAGGGTCACTGCAGACGGAGAGGGTCCGGTCAGAGATCAGAGACTCAGAATCATCCATGTCCACCTCGGAGCAGTCAGGAGTGAGCTGATCGCCCCCACTCTCCTCCAGATCGCTGCTGTGCCACAGGGCTTCAGCTCCACAAACACACTCAGCAGCGCCTCCTGCTGCAGCTGTTCTGCACTGCGCCTCCATCAGGACAGACGAGACGAGCTCAATCACCTCTAGATTCACAGAGAGAGAGAGACAGTGTGGAGTTAATATAATGAGTACCTGAAAACCATACTTGAGTAAAAGTACTGATACCATACATTGAAAATGACTCCACTACAAGTTACAAGTCATCAATTCCAATACGACTTGAGTAAAAGTCTTAAAGTATCTGAATTTAACAGTACTTAAGTATTTTACTCATGCTGAATAGGCTCAGAGATGCACTAGTCCTGAGAGACATGCCAGTGAAAATAAGAAACAATTGATTTGTTAGATGAGAAATTAAGTTTATTTTCTAAGATCTAAATAAAACTGAACACCTCAATGCTGCAATAAATCAAGGTCGACACAACGACCTTTTAAACGTCTGCAAACTCTCAAGTCTCAGTTGAGCTCAAGTGCATAAAAAGGCCATAAGTAAACCAATACCCTTCAAAACGGTCTTGTCAATATAGCGGATAAATAAAACATTAAGTACAATTAAATAGTCGAAATCTACTGTATGTGCTGGTTTGAGCCTCATCACCAGCTGCTGTCATTTCCTCATCTAATAAATCAAACACCTGCGATCACCTGCTAACGCACTCACATTCACGTAAAATATCGTGGTTGACAAGTTTTGGGGGAGTAAAGGCAAAATGCATGATATAGTACCTTCAGTGCTCTTAGATGGCGATATCACTTCTTTATATCAGAAACAAACTGCTGCAGAAAAAGTTAGGTGCCATGCAAAATGTAATGTGTGATTGCATTACTCATCACAAATGTAGTGGAGTAAAAAGTACATTTACTTGCTCAAAAATGTAGTCAAGTAGAGAGTAAAAGTTGCCAATATCTTTGATACTCAAAGATAGCCAAAAAGATACTTAAGTACAGTAACTAATTACATTTACTCATGTACTTTATATCTCTGCAAAATTAGTAACATTAAGTTATTTTTTTTTGCATTCTTTCCATTCTTTCCAAAATTCATATCTATCTGTCTTTCTGCACCAATCAGGCATAACATTATCTTTAGATCATCTCTTCATCACGGCACCTGTTAATGGGTGGACATATGAGGCAGCAAGTGAACATTTTTTCCTCAAAGTTGATGTGTTAGAAGCAGGAAAAATGGGCAAGCATAAGGATTTGAGCGAGTTTGACAAGAGACAAATTGTGATGGCTAGATGACCGGATCAGAGCATCTCCAAAACTGCAGCTCTTGTGGGTGTTCCCGGTCTGCAGTGGTCAGTATCTATCAAAAGTGCTCCAAGAAAGGAACAGTGGTGAACCGGCGACAGGGTCATGGACGGCCGAGGCTCATTGATGCACGTGGGGAGCGAAGGCTGGCCCGTGTGGTCCGATCCAACAGACGAGCTGCTGTAGCTCAAATTGCTCAAGAAGTTAATGCTGGTTCTGACACGTACCACCTACCTAAGCATTGTTGCAGACCATGTGCACCCTTTCATGGAAACTGTATTCCCTGGTGGCTGTGGCCTCTTTCAGCAGGATAATGCTCCTGACACAAAGCAAAAATGGTTCAGGAATGGTTTGAGGAGCACAACAACGAGTTTGAGGTGTTGACTTGGCCTCCAAATTCCCCAGATCTCAATCCAATCGAGCATCTGTGGGATGTGCTGAACAAACAAGTCCTATCCATGGAGGCTCCACCTCACAACTTACAGGACTTAAAGGATCTGCTGCTAACATCTTGGTTTAGATACCCCAGCACACCTTCCAGTGGAGTCCATGCCTCGATGGGCCAGGGGGACCAACACAATATTAGGAAGAGGTCATAATGTTATGCCTGATTGGCCTGTTTGTCTGTCTGTCTGTCGACTGACAAACTGTCATATTCTAGTTTTGTATTTTTCTTATTTTTGCGATTTACACACGTATTGTGCTTTAAGTGCTTTTGAGTGTGTGAGTGTTTGCTTTTGTGTGTGTGTTTCATGAGAAGGCCACAAAGAGCATAAAAGACGAAGGAAAACATCCCTGCGTGTGTTTGGAACAAGCAGAATGGAGAGTAGTGGGTGACAGAAGGGGATGAAAATTCCCATCATCCACTTTAGTTTCCTGGCAACTCGTTCCCTCTAACAAGCACCAAGAGCTCTCTGTGTGTCTGGCAGCGCTGAAAAACACTCCGTCTTTTATATTCGCTTTCAACAGTCAATCAAACTAACAAAATTACTCCTTGACACTAATCAGATGATAACATCTGAAGAGAGATAATAAAGGCCACATAAAACAGCATTCACAGCTCATTAAATAACTATAATGTGATGTATATCAGAGTGAAACTAAATGTTTTTAAATGTTTCTTTGTTTGTGGTTGTTGCAATAGCCTTATATTGTACAAATGTATTGGACTACTGTATGTGAAAAACATATTACAAAGCTTGTATCGACCTAACATAGTTATTTGATTATTGTTCTTCATAATATTCATGATAATACCAGGAGCATGTAAATAAAGTACATTCATTCATATTGATGAGAGGAGGCGGTCCTACCTTTGCTGTCATCCTGTGATGTCACTTCCTGTGTGTCTTCTCTCCAACATGTAGTCCTGGTCTCAATCTCCTCTGGCTCAAATCCGTCTGCTGTTTCTCTGCATTTTAATTCATCCGGTTTGCATTTCAGTTTTTTCTTTATCTGGTTCTGCTCCTCTAATGTGTGTTGTTCTGAAGGCTGGGCAGAGCAGAGGTTTGCATTGTGGTCAAGATGACCGTTTTCCTCGCTGGAAAAACACAGTCTGGCGCTCTGGAGTGATACTGGTGCCCTTTTCACTGCTTTTGAGGAGGGTTGTTCATCAGAGACTCTGAGAGAGAGAGAGAGAGAGAGAGAGAAACAACAAAAGGGTCTGTAAGACATTAAACAGTTCAACATCTAAGATCAGCCAACTGATGAACAAAAAAGCACAAGAGCAAATAACACACCAAAAAACAACAACAAATTTCGTCTTGTTTTCCAGTATAATATCTAAACATATAAAGCTAACACAATTTACAGAGGTTTATGCTTGAATCATAAAATATACCAATGGATATAAAAAAAAATTATCTTGCACAATTTTGCCTTTAAGTAAATGTGCCTTGTTTGTTTTTGACTGGAAAACATGACTAAAATACTTAAATTGAAAATTAATCAACCAGTATTTTGTCTTGTTTTCCACTTAATTCAGCACATGATATATATTAAATATTACAGTTAGAAAACATGGCAAACATATAGATTAAAAATAATTTTGCATTAAACAGATACAGAAAGCAAGGTCTACTAATTAACTAAATCAAATCTGCCAATTAATTTAAAAAAAATTAATTCAAGAAATATTATCTTATACTGTTTTGTTTCTTCAGCAGATGCATCTTGTTTTAAGGATGGTTATAAAAACATGAGAAAACAGATACAGACTGCAAAACACAAAATTAAATAAATAAATAATGTCAACCAATTATCATAAATAAATAAATATTAGGCAACTAAACATTTATCATAAATAAATAAATAAATAAATAATGCTCAACTAAATCATTTATTATAAATACATAATATAAATAAAAATATGAATAAATAAATAATAGCTAAACATTTATCATAAATGAAAAAAATTAATAAGAGTCAACTAAACATTTATCATAAATAAATAATAGTCAACTAAACAATTTATAATAAATAAATAAATGGCAACTAAATCATTTATCATAAATAAATAAATATTAGACAAATAAACCATTCATCATAAATAAATAATAGTCAAATAAACATGTATCATAAATAAATAATAATCAACTTAACCATTTCTAATAAATAAATAAATAAATAAATAAATGTAAACTAAATCATTTATCATAATTAAATAAATATTAGCCAACTAAATCATTTATCATAAATAAATATTAACCAACTAAACCATTTATTATAAATAAATAAATAATAGTCAGCTAGACATCTTAATAAAAATAAATAAATAAAAGTCAATCATAAACCTCATAAATAAATAAATCAACCAAACCATTTATCATAAATACATTTTTGTCTCTCTCTAAATTGTATTTGTCTGTATTATATTGCACTTATATTGTATTGCACTAATGTAGATTGCCTGATCCTCAACCTAAGCATTTCAATGTGCAAAATGTCACTGACATTGTACATATGATAAATAAACTTAAAACTGAAACGGAATAAATAAATAAATATAGTCAACTGAACCATAAATACATAAATATTAGTTAAATAAACTATTTATCATAAATAAATAAACCAAACCATTTATCATCAGTAAATAAATAATTAATAGTCAATTAAACCATTTATCATAAACAAACAAATATATTAAATAAATAATAGTCAACTAAACATTTATCATAAATACATGAATAAATAATTAAATGAAGTGTCAACTAAACCTGTTTCTATTCCAAACCACCTACCAGAGAACGTCATGCTTTAGCAGAGTTTTAAGAACATGTCTTTTGATGCGAGGCTTGCTCTAGCTCATCTGAAGCGCAGTGACGTGACTAAACCCCTCTCACAATACCTGCATCACTGTTTAACCCCTCGCACCTCACGCCATGTGCAGGGAGAGTCTGTAACATCCACAGCCTTTTCAGTCTGTTCCCCACACAGGCAGCATGTGATCCGGCTATGAGAAAGAGACTATTGTGTCTCCCAACATCACAGCTCTCTCTGCCTTCATGTGACGCCCTCTGACCTGATGGATGCAGACGCAGATGAACCAGAGCCGAGCAATGAGGACTCTCAATGTCCACTTCAGGACTATCTGTTTCCATAGGGACCTTTCTGGAAAACTGATTTTCTGAAATTATTCTGGCTTGATTACTGATGATAAGTGGAGCAGAAGTGGATGTATGTGTGTGTCTTGAGGGTTTACTGAGAAGCTCTCATGTGACTGAGATTCAAAGCCACAGGCTGTTTTTCATTTCAGCCTTCAGAAAAACAAACCTGAATATGATCTGTTCAATAAGCATCACTATTTCTGTCATATTTAGAGTTTCAATGCTAAACCTAAATGATTAACCTCGCTGTGCAGCATAAATGATTCCGTTATCTTGTTTTTAACTAACAACTAATTAACTAACAAAAATCTGCCAAATATTTAATAATAATATTTGAAGATATTACATTACAGATATAGCTAACAAACTAACTAATTAACTAACTAACAAACTAGCAACTAACTAACCAACTAATTAACTAAAAACGAACTAATTAACTAGCTTAAATCTGCCAATGAATCAATAATAAAATTAGAAGATATATTATCTTTCAGATATTGCTTACAAACTAGCAACTAACTAACCAACTAACAACTAACTATTTAACTAACTAACTAACTAACTAACAAAGAACAAACTTACTAACTAAATCCTGCCAATGAATTAATAATAAAATTAGAAGATATATTATCTTTCAGATATAGTTAACAAACTAGCAACTAACTAACCAACCAACCAACCAACCAACTAACTAACTAACTAACTAACTAACTAACTAACTAACTAACTAACTAACTAACTAACTAACTAACTAACTAACTAAATAACCAACTAACTAAATCCTGCCAATGAATTAATAAAATTAGAAAATATATTATCTTTCAGATATAGTTAACAAACTAGCAACTAACCAACTAACAACTAACCAACAACTAACTAATTAACTAACTAACTAACTAACTAACTAACAAACAAACAACCAACAAACTAACTAACTAACTTACTAACTAACTAACTAACTAACTAACTAACTAACTAACTAACTAACTAACTAACTAACTAACTAACTAACTAACTAACTAACTAACTAACAAACAACTAAATAACTAACTAACTAAATCCTGCCAATGAATTAATAAAATTAGAAAATATATTATCTTTCAGATATAGTTAACAAACTAGCAACTAACCAACTAACAACTAACCAACAACTAACTAATTAACTAACTAACAAACAACAAACTAACTAACTTACTAACTAACTAACTAACAAACAACAAACTAACTTACTAACTAAACCCTGCCAATTAATTAATAATAAAATTAGAAGATATATTATCTTTCAGATATAGTTAACAAGCTAGCAACTATCCAACCAACCAACTAACTTACTAACTAAATCCTGCCAATGAATTAATAAAATTAGAAGATATATTATCTTTCAGATATTACTTACAAACTAGCAACTAACTAACTAACTAACCAACCAGCTAACCAACCAATTAACTAAATAACTAAATCCTGCCAATTAATTAATAAAATTAGAAGATATATTATCTTACAGATATAGCTAACTAACTACCTAACCAACTAACCAACTAACAACTAACTAAAATCTGCCAATGAATTAATAATAATATTAGAAACTAACTAACAAACTAGCAACTAACTAACTAACCAACTAACAACTAACAAATTAACTAACTAAAACCTGCCAATGAATTAATAATAAAATTAGAAGATTTATTTTCTTACAGATACAGCTAACTAAATAACAACTAACTAAAATCTGACAAAGAATTAATAATAATGATTTTACAAGATATATTATCTTACAGATATAGACTGCTGATGAAATAATCAAACAATTAAATGATTTTCTTAGTATTTCTGTCTTGTTTTCCAATATCTAATTATCCTTAAATCAAGATACATTTACTTGAAAAGCAAAATGACTGAAGATAATGATTTTAAGCTTAAAAGTAAGTGAATTTATGCTGGCAAGAAGAAAAAATATCTGTCCATGCACTAAGAAAAAAAAATTTGTTTCCCTGTTCAATTAAGGTTATTTTATTGACCCCATGCAAAAATACTAAGAAAGAAAATCCTGCAGTGCATTTTACTAAGTGATCGGATGCATGATTTTTGTTTGGCAGACAATGAAATGGCTGAAGAAAATCAGAGTTAAACTAAAGGAGGCACAGGAGCCATACCAAGAGAGATCACAGAGACTGTTTCTTCAGCTTTATCTAGAACCAAATGCTCCAGATGTAAATAAGGTGTGGAAGGGAATGAAAGAGATCTTCATACTCACAGATGACATGAACGGTGGTTGATCAGATGGTGCAGGTCACACAGCAGCTTCTGCTCCCAGTACAGATCGCAGAATTTCTCCTTTACTGCTCGGCAAAAAGTGTCAAACTGGAGGTTTTTTAAGGACAAGATGTATTCTCCTAGAAAGAGAAAAGTCATGAGGGAGTCCTTGAAGACTTTGTTTGAAGTCCTTGTGGCCTATTCTTCCATAAACAAACTCTGAGGAACATTGCTTAAGTTTTTCTTGATTGAGCTCCCCTAGACTTAATTAACAGAAAAATCTGTGAATTAAAGATTGAGTTGGGGGTGATATTTAACACAGGCAAGTAAAGCACATTAAACTGAAATAAATAAATAAAATAATAATAAAACAAAATTAAAAAAGTGTAAAAATAATAAAAGTAAATACATTTTTAAAAAAGTAAAAATAAATTAAAATAACAATAAAATATAACAAATAATAGCACAAAATAAAATTAAATAAATTAAATTAAATAAATTAAAATAATACAAAAATAGTAAAATGTAAAAAATGTCCAAAAAATAAAATAAAATGTAAAAATAAAATAATTAAAACAATACTCAAAAAATAATAATACCTTTAAAAGTGATATAAAATAAAATGTAAAAATAATAAAACATAATATAAAGTTAACAATGAAAAAATTATAAAATGTAAATACTAAAATAGTAAAAGATAAAAAAATGTTAAATGTAAAAATAATAAAACAATACAATGTAAAACTGTAAAAATAAAACAAGTAAAATAATACTAAAAAATTAACTGTAAAAAAACATAGTAATAATAATAATAATAATAATAATAAAATATATAAATAATAAAACAAAACAAAATATAAAACTATAATTATATTAATTGTAAAAAAACATGAAAAATAATCAAATGAAATGTAAAAAATAATAAAATAAAATATTAAAAATGAAAAAAAAAATACAAAATATTAAAAAAAATCTAAAAAATAATAAAACAACAATAACATGTAAACAAAAATGTACAAATAAAACAATTAAAATAATACTAAAAATAAAACGTATTAATAATAAATATAAAAAACTAAATAAAATAATAAAATGCAAAAAAAAATATATATAAATATATATATATATATATATATATATATATATATATATATATATATATATATATATATATATATATATATATATATATTTAAAAATGTTTCAATAAGTAATAATAAGGGAAACTTGATAGACAAGTTAAAATGTTATAAAAATAAAAAGTTAAAAAATGATTTATATAAATAGTTACCCATAGCCAGATCTTCGACTCCATTCTCCATGTAGCCGTCAAATGCAAACTCTTCTCTGAGCAGGTCAATGAGACGCTGCAGGCACGGGCATCTCTGACATGAGCTTGACAGGGTCAGCGTGTGACTCCTACAGTGAGGAACAGTGCTGGCTTGAACTGTAATATTTAGAGCCCTTTCAGGAGACACTGTAGAGTCATTATCTCTGTGGGAAACACAGCCTCTTTCATTCCTGATAGTGTCGTCTGATTTTACAGAAGATAAAGGATTTAGTAGTTTCATGTTTAGTGGTTCTGCACTGAAGTGATCCACGCCTGTGATTGGCTGAAGCTCGGCGATCTGAACAGGAAGTAGGGTCAGATGTCCTGTCTGTGGGTCTTGCTGTAGCAGAAAGTTGTTACAAATCCCATTATCACATGGTAGGGCGAGGTAGTTTGGCTGTTTGTCCGTTTCTTCATTGGTTATTTGTGGAATCACTGGAGGCGGTGAAATCACAAGAGTCTTACAACTGGATGATGATGAATAACCGGCCACATCCACCTTAGAGAAAACTTCCCCAATCCCATCATCCTTAGTGTCGTTCTCTTCCTGTGCTTCTGGCTCTGGAACCATAGTTTCATCTGTGAAGCGTCCACTGACAATCCTTAAAAATAAACAAGAACATTAGATCCTAAACTCGAGGAAAAAAAACTTGTGAAAGCACTTCAAAAAATAAAAGTGTAAAAAAGTTATTGAAGTTTAAATGGATCGTCACTAATGTGATGGGGGAAAGGCAATAAAAAAGTGCACCAATAGACCTACAGCTCGGACTGAGGGCGAGTCGGTGTGTTAGGATGAATGACCTCCTCCTGGGTCAGTACTATAGGGCTGAAGTGTGTAGCAGGAGAGGTGAAGGCCTCGGGCAGACTGATGGTGGTGGAGGATACTGGGTAATTATGAGGAACAGGACCAATTACAGGGTCCAACCTGCCCTCGCAGGCCAACGGCACAAAACCTGAGAGAAAAATGGCACAAGCACACAGACCTGCAGATTAATGCCACACAAATGTACAGTATCTTCATATTTGGCCGACACACACGCTTGAACAGTTATTACAAAACAGGGTGGATATCATGAATACATGTGGATCACATTTCACCCCAAAATAAAATAAATAAGAACGTTTACATAATGAAAAGGAATCCTATTTTAGGACCACTAATGCACTTTTTTTGCAATTTGACTTTATTTTAACAGCAAAAGCACATTTCCCCTCATATTCTCATTACTGTAATGCATCCATTTTAGAATAAAATAATAATAAAAAGTGTAAAAGTGTAAATATAATAAAACTAAATATTGTTAAAATAACAATAAAAATGTAAAAATAATAGCACAAAATAAAATGTAAAAAATGAAAAAAATAAATACATTAAAATAATACAAAACAGTAAAATGTAAAAAAGTGCAAAAATGTAAAAAATAAAATAATTAAAACAATACTAAAAATAATAATAAATTTTAAAAAACATAAAAAATAATAAAGCAAAATATAATGTAAAAATGAAAAAATAACATTTAAATAATGCAAAAATAGTCAAATGTAAAAAAATGTTAAATGTAAAAATAATAAATGTAAAAAATTAATTTAAATTTTAATTTAAATAATATTAAATATAATAATAAATTTGAAAAAAAAAATTATATATATATATATATATATATATATATATATATATATATATATATATATATATATATATATATATATATATATATAAAATAAGAATTTTAAAAATACGAAATTTTACATAATGAAAAGGAATTCTATTTTATGACCACTAATGCACTTTTTTGCTATATGATTTTATTTAAATATTACCCTGATCTTCAAATTCAGTTATTAGTTGGTCTTGTGGACTACATGTAATCTGTCGTGTAATATTATTCAGGACAGTACTAAATAAAAAATGACATGCATTTTTTTTTTACAATCCCTCTTATTTTGTTAAAACAATTAACATTTTGCAGATTCTGTAAGACTTTTATGTTGCAGAAGATTTCTATTTTAAATAAAATAATAATTATAATAAGGTTTCCACAAAAATCTGAAGCAGCACAACTGTTTTCAACATTGATAATAATCAGAAATGTTTATTAAGGAAGCAAATCATCATATTAGAATGATTTCTGAAGGATCATGTGACACTGAAGAATGGAGTAATGAAGCTGAAAATTCAATTAATTACAAATAAATTTAATAAATTACAGTACTATATATTCACATAGAAAACAGCTATTTTAAATTCTAATAATATTTTTTTTATAGTTTTTACTGTATTTTTTATCAAATAAATGCAGTCTTGGTGAGCAGAACCCACCCCAAACACACACACACACACACACATATATATATATATATATATATATATATATATATATATATATATATATATATATATATATATATATATATTTATATATATATATATATATTTTTTTTTTTTTTTTTTTTTTTTTTTTTTTACAATAATATGAGATTCTTTTCAGATTACAATGATTAAAAAATATGTGGGTAAATGTGCTTAATTGTTATAAAGATAATACAGGCTTTCTTTATGAGCAGTACAATTTCTTTCTCCTGATTTTAGGGTGAAATATGACCTGAAAATATTCTTGACAGGCTTTGTGAGAGTTTAATCTATTCAATCTGAAATGTTAAAAATGTAGATTGACAGAATGACTCGCACCTGTCTTAACTTCTCCCAAGTGTGGGTCAGAGGGGTTTTCAGCACACTCAGGAGAAGATGATTCCTCTGTACCTCTATTCCCATCGAATGCCTTCAATGAAAACGGTACTTGTTATGAGAAACTTGTTTACTGAAGTTCATGCATTAAGACAGGAAAGAGTTACAGAAGAGCGTTTGGACGTTTATGAGAGTAGCTGGGATTTACTCTTCATTTGTTTCTGTTTGTATTTTGTCTACAGAATTTCAGAAGAAACATTTGAGGGAAAGTTGATACTTAGAGTCTCCTGAGATATTAAGTCTCATGAAGAATCAATTCACCACTATCTGGAAACTGGAGTTAAAAAAAAAAATGCAAATTGGACAGAAATGACTTTAGATGGGCTGGCACCTACAGGGGCGTCTGTTTTCCGCTGATATCACTGGACTGGCATGTTTAATGCAGCAGAAGGATGGGCAGATTCAGGCAGAGACAATGTTTCTGTGACACAGACATTTGATAAAATATGGAAGCTTGTTTCCGCCATGGAATAAAAAACTGAAAAGGTAATTGCGACATTTTATTTCACAATTGTGACTTTATTTCTCACAATTCTTACTTTATTTCTCACAATTCCACGTTTATAACTCACAATTATGACTTTATTTGTCTCGCAATTAAGAGTTTATTACTGGCAATTATGACTTTATTTCTGGTAATTTCAAGTTTATTACTGGAAATTCTGACCTTATTTGTCTCGCAATTCCGACTTTATTTCTCACAATTCCAAGTTTATTTCTTGAAATTCTGACTTTATTTCTGGCAATTCCAAGTTTATTTCTCACAATTCCACGTATATTAATTATGACTTTATTTGTCTCACAATTACGAGTTTATTACTGGCAATTCTGACTTTATTTCTGTCAATTCCGACCTTATTTCTCACAATTACAAGTTTATTTCTTGAAATTTCCAAGTTTATTACTGGCAATTCTGACTTTATTTCACACAATTCTGATTTTATAACTCGTAATTGCATTTGATTCTGAGAAAAAAAGTCAGAATAGTGAGATAAAAAGTTATCTTCCATGGTGGAAACAAGTTTCCATAGTAAAACGCACAAAGAACAGAGACCCTATGAAACTAAAAAAGGAATCACAGGACCGAACAAATCCTGCCCCTGCGTGACCCGTTCTCATCAGATCTGCATTTGAAACAGTGAAATGAAGAGTGACGCTTCACCTGATGAACTCGGCTGATGAGCTGCGTCCACACACTCTCTGCATCAGTCCCCTGGCGGTAGAGATAGTCACAGCAACACTGAAATATAACAGCAGACATAAACCACATTACCACACGTAAACAGCCTGAGTGCCAGAGTTATGAGAGAAAACAGAATGTGTGTTTAGATGAAAAAAACAAGGAATGCATTCAATGCATAAAGAAAATGAAGCCTACTGTACGTCCATTAAGACTTTATGACTATAATGCAAAAAATCATGAATTATTAAAATCAATATTTATTTCATTAAAATAACAATTTTTTCACATTAAAGCATTTCTTAACATTAGTTAACTGGTTAAAAACAATGAAGAACTGTATTTTAATTAACTAACACTGACAAATACTATTAAATGTAAAAAAATATATTGCTCACTGTTGGTTCATGTTAATTAATACATTCTCTTACATAATCTTATCCTAGGATTTGGAGTGAAATATGACTCTAGAAAATACGTTTTAAATGAATAAATAATGAATGATCATTCAAGTACCTTTTTGGCCATTTCAATAGAAGGTCTTTCGATCGGAGTTCTTTTGGCCATCTCAAGCAGAAGTCTCTTGAGTTTTCTCGGCATGGCCAGCTTTTGATTAGGAGATAAATTAAACTTGGCTGTAGCCCAGAGGACAGCTGCTACCCCATACACACATGCCTAGAGACCAGCAAAAACACACTGCAAAATCACATCCATTTAAATACACAACACTGTGGAACTACTAGAAACTGGTTGCAATAGTAACAAACCTTTTCCGTTACAATTCCATGTTCTTGAAATTCAGGAGCCAAGAAAAATGCATCACAGGAGACTGAGAAGAACAACCGGAACAAAATATCAATTATATGAATTGCATTTACTTATTTTGCATTTAACATTATGCGTTGCAAATGAGATGTTAGAGCTCGTACCTGAGGTTTTTGGTCTCAAAAACAGCATCTCTCCTTCACAGCCCACATACACAGAGTCCAGACACAGATAGTCTAATGTAACAGACAACAGTTATTTTTCTCAAACACGTACCACAGATCATACAATTGCCAATTAAATATCGCCATTTGTTAAATTGGGATTATTGGTATAACATTTCTAGCTTCAACATTCAAGATTTTAGGTTAAAGGGATAGTTCACCCAAAAATGAAAATGATGTTTATCTGCTTACCCCCAGTGCATCCAAGATGTAGGTGACTTTTTTTCTTCAGTCGAACGCAAATTATGATTTTTAACTGCAACCGCTGCCGTCTGTCATTCAAATAATAGCAGTGATTGGGAACTTGAACAATAAGAGTCGAAAAAACTTGCATAGACAAATCCAAATGAAACCCTGCGGCTCGTGACGACACATTGATGTCCTAAGACACGAAACGATCGGTTTGTGCGAGAAACTGAACATTAATTATATAATTTTTACCTCTAATACACCACTATGTCCAACTTCGTTCAGCTTCCTGTTAGTGAGGTCAAAAAACGCGTTCTGAAGACGGAAGTGACGCCCATATACTTCAATGAGCGCGAGACATCACTTCCGTTGTCAGAGCGCGATCAGACCTCACTAGCCGGAAGCTGAACGGAGTTGGACATAGTGGTGTATTAGAGGTAAAAAATTATATAAATACTGTTCGGTTTCTCGCACAAACCGATCGTTTCGTGTCTTAGGACATCAATGTGTCGTCACGAGCCGCAGGGTTTAATTTGGATTTGTCTATGGAAGTTTTTTCGACTCTTATTGTTCAAGTTCCCAATCACTGCTATTATTTGACTGACAGACGGCAGTGGTTGCAGTTAAAAATCATAATTTGCGTTCGACTGAAGAAAAAAAGTCATCTACATCTTGGATGCACTGGGGGTAAGCAGATAAACATCAAATTTTCATTTTTGGGTGAACTATCCCTTTAAAATTTATAGGAATGTCAACTGCATATGTGCATTATAGAAAAGAACTGCATCTGTAAAGCGCTGCATAATGTTGCTTTAACATATAGGTTCATTCTAAAGTTACTATATGGACAAAAAGACAAAGTAAAGACTCTTTGATGCACTCGACTGACCTGGAAGGTCGATGTATGTCTGCAGCGTGGAGAGACACGTGTAGCATAAAGCCCAGAGCTCATTCACTGAGAAAGGCCGAGCAGAGAGTGACAGCAGCTCCCGCAAGGACATCCACTGGGAAACAAACAAAAAACAATATCAACAATATTTCTCATTCATTTTACATCAACACTTCTTTTTATTACACTTTCAAAGTGCTAAAATTGTATCACCATAGTACTTCCCTAGCTGATTAATCACAATTGTTTTGTATTTTGAAATGTTATGATAAAGGGGTCCTTGATTATGATTTTAAACTTTAGTTAGTGTGTAATTTTGCTGTTTGATCATAAACAACATCTGCAAAGTTACGACGCTCAAAGTTCAATGCAAAGGGAGATATTTTCTATTACAGAAATCGCTTTTTAAGAACTACAACAAACGGCTGGTAGGGACTACAACGAGCTTCTTCCTGGGTTAGTGACATCACAAAGCCTAAAATTTACATAAACCCCGCCCCTGAGAACACACGACAAAGGGGGCGGGGCCATGTTGGGCTGCTTTAGAGAAGAGGAAGAGTTGTTGTAGTAGAGTGTTGTTGTCATGCCGTCATTTTACACCAAACGAGGGTCAATTCAACACAAAAGATGAACATGACGGCACATGCTAGTGGATGAGTTGAATCAACTCCACAGCAACTACATCAATTTATCCACTAACCATTCAGAAACGTCTAAAAGTTGTAACTTCTTCCTGAGTCCTCTCCATCAATGTCGACTCCGGTTTGAACAATGTAAGGCTGAACACTTTCCTCATTTTGTCTGCGTGAGATTCTCCAGCTTTGTTGTTGTTGAGCTGTTAAAGCTCCACCCTCTTCTGGAAAGGGGGCCGGGAGCAGCAGCTCATTTGCATTTAAAGGGACACACACAAAAACGTCCCGAATAGGGGCAAATTTGACAAGCTATAATAAATGATCTGTGGGGGATTTTGAGCTGAAACTTCTGGGGACACCAGAAATTTATATTACATCTTGTGAAAAAGGGGCCTAATAGGTCCCCTTTAAAATATGTTAAAACACTTAGATGTGTATTTTTGGATGTTTTCTTTCCACTAGTCTGAAAGAACACAAGTTATGGACTAAAATCTCAATACTGACCGGTGCAAAAAAAAAATTCCTGTAGTGTTTTGCCTTAAATAAAAAAGAAGTTATATTTTGGCCGTTCTGTATCAACAAACAAACCTCATTCTGATATTCCTCATTCAGGCACAATATAGATTTGTTCATGTGGTTAGAGCTGCACAGATCAGCTTCTGCGTAAGTTTGTCCGTCTTCCAGAGCCGTCGGGGTTTGAGCGTCTCCAGCGCCGCTCTGATCCGTCTCATGTGCATCAGGTTCGACTGTTGCATCCACAGACGGGACACATAACTCCTCTCCGGCCGAGTCTGAACTCCTCGTGGCCTGTTCTGGTTTGGCCCGACGCAGTCTCCCGCTCCAGCCGGCCGGCACGCTCTCGTCCTCTGTGATCTCGGAGAGGTCGGCCACCAGCATGCTGATGGGTGCGTGCGAGGGAGGACTGAACGTAGGAGGGTTGTTGTAGTCCGGGACGGAGCAGGAGCGGTTGAGGGCTCTCTTCGCTCTCCCAGGCCTCCTCTCCTGACTCCTCCTGTGCACCGGAGAACTGTTCTGAGACCTGCTGTCCGGCGAAGGCTCGTCTTCCCTGAGTCCAACCGAAGCTCCGGACCAAGGTGATCCGTTACAGACCAGACCTCTGTGCTTCAGCAGCAGCTCCTCCCCGTCGTATGAATCGGCCGAGTAGTTTCTGATCATGGTACGATCGCTGGTGTAATTCTCCATGGAGTTTGATCTTAAAGCTTTGTAATCCAGAAAATGGAAATTGGATCCATCTGTGAACAAATAGAAATATATATATATAACACACACTTTTTATATTTTTCTGATGTCAGTTAATAGTGACAACATGCAGATAAACAAATAAAATATGTTTTATTTTTTAAATCATTTATTATATTTTTTATTATTTATTATTCTCTTATGTCAAATAATGATCACATGACATGCAGGTACATTTTTGTATTATTTATTATTTTTTATTATTCTCTGATATCAGTCAAATGACATGCAAGTAAATGAATAAAATATTTTTTTATTTATTAGTAAGTGTTTTATTTTAATTTTTGAAAAAAAAAACAATTAAAAAAATAATAGTTTAAAACAGTTTATTTTTAAAATTATTTAATATATTTTTGTTATTTATTATTCTCTGATGTCATTTAATGATCACATGACATGCAGGTAAATGTTTGTATTATTTATTCATTTTTATTATTTATTATTCTCTAATATCAATTAATGGCCACATGACATTAAACAAAATAAAAAAATATATTATTTATTATTTTTAAGTGTTTTATTTTAAGTGTTTGAAAAAAAAATAATTAAAAAATAATTGTTATTTATCCTCTGATGTCAGTTAATGGTCACAATTATTTTTTATTATTTCATATATTTTTGTTATTATTATTCTCTGATGTCAATTAAAGATCACATGACATGCAAGTAAACAGATAAAATAAATATTATTTAATTTATTCTATTTTTTATTATTTATTATTTTTAAGTGTTTTATTTTAATCATTTGAAAAAAAATAATAATTAAAAAAAAATTAATTTTAAAATTATTTATGTATTTTAATTTTAGATTTTTGGATAAATTATCAACCCCCTGCAGTTCCCTCACAAAACATCAGGGCTGCCACATTATGAGACAACTGTGGAATCAAACCTTGGAAATTAGCGACGGACTCTATGGACAGAACTCTTCGGCCAATAGCAGAGAGTTTCCGGCAGACGGTTGTGGGCGAGACGTCACCGAGTACAGCCTCTGCCTGAGAGAGAATATCCTGTCAAAATAAGAGGTGATGTTATTCACACATATCATTAGACAAAGAGGGAAATCTGCCTCCTAAGAACAACGACCCTTAAACGGTTTATATCATACATTTTAAGTATTTAATTCTCCACAGAATGTCATAGAAGTTCATAAAGAGTTACACTTTTTACAGTTTTTTTTTTATGTGCATATCATGTGAACTTGAGTAAATGTGTTGTTAAATTATTAAAGTATTAACTTAAAATCTCAGAGGTTCAGCTGACAAAAAAAGTTTTATAGAATCCAGAACAAATCTATTGGACATTTTATTATTCCTGGAAGGTCAGCGTGAGTTCCATTAAACATTTATAGCTACTACTTGTAAAACAGAACGATTCACATATCATCACAGTTTTATTTTCTGTAACATTCTCTACCCCTGTCAGCTGTGGTCAGTCTCAGCCGTCAGCGTGAGCTTCAGCTCAGTAAAGCTTCGCTCTTGTGATTGTTCACAGCTGTCAGATGGAGGGCTTTGAAGCAGAGATCTGGCTGCACATCAGCGTCTGTCACACTGGAGAAATGGACTGGTAAAGAGTGCAGCTGGCACTGTAGTGTAGATCCATGACTAATCTGAGTCTATGGCTGTTGTGTTTCAGAGCAACTACTTTTATTTCAATGCACTAGCTCCGACTAACCACAAGACGGCGCTCAAGAGCCGTGCCATTAGCAAAGGTCAACAAACATGATCATCAGGATTTATTCACATCAAATCCAATGCTTGTTTGTGCACGTTTATGTTGCAATCAAATTACAGTTATGCCGTTAACGTAAAAAAATAAAAGCAGAAGTATTTTAGTGGTCTCAGACTTTTAGATTGAAATGACTGAATTAATAAAGTTATGCAAATAACACGCAAAACAATATTACAATTATATTTTAATATGCAGCCTTTACAACTGATGTCCATAAAAGTCTTTTGCTGTTAAAATATTCAACAATATCTCACTGCTTCGGAGCTTTATGAATCTTTTGTTTCGAATTAGTGATTCAGATCTCTGGCTAAACTGCTGAAATCACGTGACTCCGAACCACTGATTCGATTCGTAAAGCTCTGAAGCAGTGTTTTGAAATCAGCCATCATGAGATATTGTTGAAAAGTCGTTATTATTGGGTTTTTTTTTGGTGCACAAAAAGTATTCTCGTCACTTTATAACATTAATAATATTTATAATATTATTATTCATCAACAATATCTTAATTTGTGTTCTGAAGATGAATGAAGGTCTTACAGGTGTGGAACGACATGAGGGTGAGTAATTAATGACATTATTTTCATTTTTGGGTGAACTAACCCTTTAATAAAAAAATATGTTTATAATTAAAAAAAGGTTTATAATTACAAAAATAAAAGCAGAAGTATTTGGAATAGTGGTCTCAGACTTTTAGATAATTTTTTTAGAAATTACAATTTATATATATATATATATATATATATATATATATATATATATATATATATATATATATATATATTAAAGCAAATATTACAATTATATTATGAACATGCAAATATAATCATTAAAATGTTTCAGGTTTTTTATTTTTATCTGGCACTTCATTGGTCAGCAAAACCAAATGCATGCAGCCATCAACTCTGAGACTCCTCTGTAAACTTCACACTGTCATGAACACAAGACTGGTGAACCTGGAGTCGTGGTCGATCGTCAGGTTTCTCTCGCTGCATCTGCTTCAGCAAACACCTGCTCTCTTCACTCAGCTCCACCTGCAGCTCCACATCCGTGACGAAATCCAGTGCGGCTGAGAGGGTGGAGCCTAATGAGAACATGTGACCCTGAAGGAGAGAACGATGCTAATTAAATCATGTAAAGAAATCGTACATCTTAAACATATCTAAGGGATCAAATATGCTTTTAAAAACCTGATCCTCAGACAAGTGGAAATGAATATTACAAAGACCACCACAAACATTTGCATAATATTTTCAGTTTGTAAACCTGTGTTTGGTGCATGAGATGAAATCTGTAATATGAAGTTGTAATGCATCATCTCATGCACAATGACATACGAGTCTGTCTTTTGTACAAAAGAAAATGCACATTTATTTAGTTTTTATTTTATTTATTAGTTTCTTAAATAAAACAAAGACTATTTTTTTATCTGATGTCCCAGGACAGGATGCAACAAAGTCACCCGTAAAATAAAGTATAAAATAAAATTAGCAAAAGTATTAAAATTATGTTATGAAAATGCAAAAAAAGCAACAAAATAAATAAATAGATAAATAAAACTTGCCTCCATCTGAGAAAAATGAAGTTTATATAAAGTATAAAATTAAAATTGCAAAATTATTAAAATTATGTTATGAACATGCAAAAAAACAACAAAAAAACTTGCTTCCATCTGAAAAAAATGAAGTGTAAAATTAAAATTACAAAATTATTATGATTAAATTATGAATCTGCAAAAACATTATTGTAATGCCATGAAAATGCAAAAAAAAAAAAAAAAAAAGTATAAATGAAGTATAAAAATGAAGTCTACAATTAAAATTACAAAATATTAATAAAATTGTTAGAAATGTGCAAAAAAAAAATGTGGCCACCATCTGGGAAAAAAAAAACATGAATGAATGAAGTATGAAATTATTGTAACACAATTATTAAAAGTATGTTATGAAGCTACAATAATATTATTAAAATTATGTTATGAACATGCAAAAGATATTAAAATTATGTCATGAACATGATTCACCTCCATCTAAAAAGTATATGAAATATAAAAATGAAGTATAACATTATTATTACACAATTATTAAAATTATGTTATGAACTTGCAAGAATATTATTAAAATTATTGTATGAATAAAATCTAAGATAACATCAGCGAATTATGGAGCGCCACAAGGATCTGTGTTAGGACCTCTGTTGTTTTCGATATATACGCTGTCACTATGAAATATAAAATGACAAAATTATGAAAATTATGTTAGGAACATGTAAAAAAAAAATTAAAATAATGTTTCAGTTTTTACAATAAGAGCTCCATTCGGACTATATTTTCTTCTCATTTGGTCAGAAGCATCGACTCTGAAGTAGCTGATGTCCAACAAACCTGATGGCTCATTGTTCAGCCTCAAAACATGAAAGAGCCTTTCCATGAAAAGATGATCAGAAATGCTGCAAACAACAGAATCTCAAACAGATAAGACTCATCAAAAAGAATCTCGTAGAGAATATCATGATTATACCTGATGCCAACATGCATCCGATCACCAGTATTTCAGAAAATATGATTAAGGTGTGTTTAAAATAAAAGGTTGTTCATTCCCAGCTGAAAAGAGCATTACATAAGGTGTTTTCATTTCAGAAATGCAAACCGCCTACAGCAATTCTGGCTTGTGGTTTTTATACTTCTGATGTTCAGGACAGTAAAGCCTTATGGATTATATATATTCAGATATCAGAAGCTAGTAGGTTGTTTGCATATGGTATTATGGCAAGTCTTCGTGTTACTGTGCGTAATAAGCTGGAAGTTCAGGTTTTGGCTCACGAACCACAGTCTCCAGGGATCATGAATCATACGTGTGATGTGACACTCAATCCAGATATATTTTATGATCTATAATATTCTCTAAACATTTTTTCTGAAGTTTATCTAAGTGGCAACACAAAATGTGCAACTTGATGTACATATTTAACATGGTTGATACAAACAAAACTACCATGGAGCAAAGAAATATTACAATATCTTGCATGGTATTTTACATTTACATTAATGCATTTGGCAGATGCTTTTATCCAAAGTGACATGTATGCATTCAAGGTATGCATTCCCTGGGAATCAAATCCACAACCTTATCAGCGTTGCTGATCTACTGCTGAAAATACAGGAATGGCATTTATATGGAACTCCAATGAAATACCATGGTATTACTCTGGTATATGTATATGAGGTATTTTTGTACAATAGAATATGTATTTAGTTTTTATTTTATTTATTAGTTTAAGAAATAAAACAAAGGATATTTTTTATCTGTAGGCCAAGGACAGAAATTTACCCTAAAACCAAGTATAAAATAAAAATGATTAAAATTATGTTAATGACTATGGGGGAAAAAAAAAACATTATTAAAATTATGTTATGAACAAGCAAAAAATATATTCTTAAAATTATTATATGATCATGCAAAAAAAAAAAAATAAATAAATACTGGCCTCCATCTGGGAAAAAATAATGTTCAATGCAATTTTTTTTTTATGTGCCCCTGTGTTGGTCAGCATTTTAATACTCATAACAAGCTCAAGCAGTTCCAGGATTCATCCTCACCTCAAACGTGCTTCCGGTCTTATCCAACTCTGGAGGAACGAAACAGCCTTCAGGATCATCTGAGAAAAGGCACATGACAGAAGAAAAATCAAACTACATTTTTACACTTCAAATGCGGGTGGTGCTTTTCCATGCAATAGCCACATGTAAAAAACTGGGAGCTAAAAACACCAAGGTTATGGTTTCAATCCAACACACAAGCTGCTGCAACCTTGAATATTAAATGCAACTTCTATATTCAGTAGCTAAACATGATGCACATTCGTAATCACTTAAAGTGCCCCTATTCTGCTATTTTAAAGGCTCCTAATTTTGTTATGGAGTCTCCTACAATACATGCTTCAAAAACGGTTTGATCAAGGATTTGGTCTCTCTAAACCAGGGCTGGATTTATGCATTATGCAATAACAAAATTTTACATTTCAGACAGAAACCATATTTCCATCTCCATATTTTGTATTTTTTTTCCCCATAAATCATTACTACTGGTCACCCTTTACGTCTGTCTGTTGGTTTTGCAAATATTTAACCTGCTGCACACATTTTTGAGCATCTCTGCTTGTTTGCAATGCAATGGTTAATTAAGAACTGGTTGTTTGAATAAATATTTTATTTTCTCAAGAAATACTATATATTTAAAGGCTACTGTATTTGATAAGCGGAGAAGGATGTCTTAGTTTAGCATTTGTCGTCCAGTCATAGTCAATACTGTCTTAACTAGCATTATATAACATGAGATTTTAGCCAAATGACAGAAAAAACTGAACGCCCACATAGCTACAATAAACTTTATAACCTATAAGTTGATGCAAATGTAATGTGATACTCACATACTGCCTTAGATGAAGCCATTCTAATGACAGACAAAACACAAACATTATCAAAAACTTCATAACTCCATTTGTTGGGGGGCCCAAAAAATTATTTTGTCACAATATGAGGTAAGTAAATCCAGCCCTGCTCTAAACCCCTCCTTTCCGAGAGCCTCCTCTGCTCTGATTGGTTAGACGGCCCAGTCTGTTGTGATTGGTGGGAAACCAAATGCTTATTTGCATATCTGAATTTCAGCTCTTCCGCCGTATTTAATTCACAGTGATACGATGGTGTCGGTTTTATCGTATCAATCTCATCAAAGTGGATTTGCTTTGGCAGCAGAAAACAGCGTCTTCTCGACATGAACAACACAAACCAATATTTTTATATTTATAAATATGTAAAAAAAAATCTGGACAAAAAATGAACATGGAATACAAAATTATTAAAACTATGTAATGAACCTGCAAGAATATTATTAAAACAATGATATAAACAAATCTAAGATAACATCAGTGAATTCTGTGTTCGGCCCTCTGTTGTTTTCAATATATACGCAGCAAACATTGATTCTGACCGTCCAGTCTCAGCTACCACTACAGTGTTTGAGGGCGGGGCAAAGGAGACACTGTTCGCTGGCAGCCAATGGGGAGCATTATGCAAATTTGTTATAAACCTACATAGGTTTATGCAGGAAGTAAGACTGGAATCACTGACGACTCATTTCAGGCAGTTCAGAATCACTTCTTTCTTATAACTACATTTATCTGCATCTGATCTTTGAAACTTTGCAGATCTGTATTACACACCACATGAAAGTTCATATCTAAAAAAGCATAATAGGGGCACTTTAAAGTAACAGCACACTCTCCTCAAAAATGATTTAAGGAATTATTTGTTTGCAGCACAAATCCTGCATGACGCCACACACTTAGTGTTAGGTGATTGATCTGATATATATATATATATATATATATATATATTATTCTCTTAACCAATAAAACAATCTCAAAAAGAGAATATCTATGGGTTGAAATGGGATAAACCCACAGTATGAAAGCTCCGGCTGTGATGTGTAATTATATAGTGGCTTTTTCTCTGTGAATAAGTGTGTAAGTCCACAGAGGAGCTTCTGCGGCAGCGTCTCGCTGTCTAACTAGGGCACGGGCAGAAGAGACACTCTCCTCCAGACACTTCTGCAGAGTTTGGATCCGTTAAATAGGTCAGGCTTTCTCCTCCTGAATATGTCAGATCCTCCAGAAACTACACGAGCAGAGGAACGCACCAGTATATTTAGAAAGTATACGTTGTGGCCTTTGAGAATGACATTCAGTGTGTATGAAATGGGCAGCTGCTAACAGGACTCGAGGATAAAACCATTGGTAGTTTTTATGTAGTTCTCATTTGAATCTTCTCCTCCAGTATCCCGAGACCTGATGTTACAGGTATTACGGGATGGCATATTTGTGACGGGTTATTTTACATTATAACAGAAAACACCATAATGTACTGATAAATAACAAAAATAAGAAGAAACAAAACTATAATCATATGTGATCTTTCACACAGGGCATGTCATTTTACTGTTTTTCACAGTAAATTATATGGTGACTCTTTTACTTGCAAAAAACATAAATTTGACAGTATTTCTGTAGAGAATGCACACAGCATTTTACAGTAAAATTACAGTTAACACTTTACTCCAAGGTCACATTAGTTAATGCATTAATTAACAAACTAGCAATAAGCAGTACATTTGTTTGCAGGGACTTCTTGGAATGTCCTTTGCTGCTTTTCACAATAAATTATATGGTAATTCATAGTTTTTACTTGCCAAAACCATACAATTGACAGTATTTTACAGTAAAAGTACAGATACTGTTTTTCACAGTAAATTATATGGTGACTCTTTTACTTGCAAAAAACATAAATTTGACAGTATTTCTGTAGAGAATGCACACAGTATTTTACAGTAAAATTACAGTTAACACTTTACTCCAAGGTCACATTAGTTAATGCATTAATTAACAAACTAGCAATAAGCAGTACATTTGTTTGCAGGGACTTCTTGGAATGTCCTTTGCTGCTTTTCACAATAAATTATATGGTAATTCATAGTTTTTACTTGCCAAAACCATACAATTGACAGTATTTTACAGTAAAAGTACAGATACTGTTTTTCACAGTAAATTATATGGTAAGTCTTTTACTTGCAAAAACCATACATTTGATGGTATTTTACAGTAAAATTACAGTTAACACTTTATTCTAAGTTCCCATTAGTTAATGCATTAATTAACAATAAATACCAATGAGCACTACATTTGTTTGCAGGAACTTCTGGGAATGTCCTTTTACTCTTTTTCACAGTAAATTATATAGTAATTTATAGTTTTACCTCACCAAAACAATACATTTGACAGTATTTTACAGTAAAATTAAAGGTATCACTTTCCAATAAGGTCCCATTAGTAGTTAAATAATATGAACCTTATTGTAAAATATTAACAAATTTCATATAATGCTATGTTAAACCATTTACAAGTTTACACAATGTATGTTAAAGTAAGAATTTAACAGCATTTTTACATTTACAGTCATTTTTTTACACTTTACCAGTTTTATCTTAACATGATCCTGACTATCAGTTAATTTCCAAATGTTTATCTCAGAGGTTATAGACTATAGTCACAAAATGCACATTAATAATGCTTTACTGCAGAGATTGCACATTCGTGGGAGGGTGTTGTATGTTAATAATTATGCAAATGAATGCCCCCATTATCCGACTGCACAATAGCACTGAAACACACCAACACATGAAATAAATCACACTCTCCCAGCTTTATAAAGACAGAGCGCTCTCACTTTCAAAAGAGCACGTCTGTCAAAACCATCCATTTGTAGAGACGCACATTAAAAACAGTATTTCAAGAAAGCCAGACAAACACTGTGAGTGTTAGTTTGACTCATGAAGCTGATGACTCACCGTTGAGCTGTTCCATGAAACACACGTTGCCGTGAGCGTTGAAGGCCAGCGTGTCGGGCGTTACGCAGAGGGTGTGAAAGAGCGGAGAGAGGGCGATGCTCTGTAGAGAACGCACACACTCCACACACACCGCCCACAACTCCTGCTCCGACAGCCCGCTGTCCCTCAGACACAGAATATCAGCCAGAGAAACATTCTCCTGAGGACGGAGAGGAAATATTGCGGGATTAATCGCACGGATGATGCATCATATAGATATACGTGCAGTGCACTGGGGTTCAAAAGTGTTTTTCCAAATGCATCATTACAAATGATATTACCAGCACAACAGTAAAAGTCAAACACACATGCATGCAAATACATAAACACACACTCACATACATACACTACTAAGTTTGGAATAATTAATACGTTTTAATATTTTTGAAGTATTTTCTGCTTACCAAGGCTGCATTTATGTAATAAAAAATACAGTAAAAATTGTGAAATATTATTAAAATTTAAAATAGCTATACTAAATGTGAATATATAGTTAAGTGCAATTTATTCCTGTGATCAAAGCTGAATTTTCAGCATCATTACTCCAGTCTTCAGTGTCACATGATCCTACAGAAATCATTATAATATGATGATTTGCAGCTCAAGAAACATTTCTGATTATTATCAATGTTGAAAACAGTCGTGCTGCTTCTGATTTTTGTGGAATAAATTCATAGGAATAAATGACATATATTCACATAGAAAACAGTTATTTTAAATTCTAATGATATTACTGTTTTTATAATACTTTTTATCAAATAAATGCAGCCTTGTTGAGCAGAAGAGACTTCTAAAAGAAAAATCTTAATTATCCCAAACTTTTGACCGGTAGTGTAAATACACACACACACACACACACACACACACACACACACACACACACACATACAGTACAAAACTCCAAGGTCTCCATAGTGACCCATTCATTCCAATGGAATATTCTGCAGATTACAAAAGACAGATTGTAAAACTCTCTACTAAGTTCCGCTATGATGTCACTATATCATTCCTAACTGCACTTCCATGGGGAATGTGTGTTTGGCAGATGTGTGAAGGACAGCTGTGTGTTACTGTGTGTTTTCCTCTCCATTGAAGATAACGTCAGTGCTGTTTGCCTCACTCTCATGATGTCAGGACATTATTATGCAGTTGCTAATTTGTTTCGCAAACAAAACTACATACATGCATTTTTGTGTTCTGTCCTTCATAAGGAAATAATCAAACATGACTATATAACAAGGCGTGCTTTCAACAGATGGGAGTCTTAAGTAGACTTCTGGGTCGCTGCATGATCTGCGTCATAAATGGCGGGATCCAAAAACAAGCCCATCTAAGTGATGATGTCATAGTCTGTAAAGAGAGCCTTCAGATGGCTTAACAAATGTCTTTTGTGCCTCTTTTAATATCAGCACCATGGAAAAGGCACATTTGGATTTTCCACTGAACTTTGCAGTGAACATCTCAAATATCCTAAGACAAACTGGGGTTTGTAGAACTCTTTACAAAAAAAAGTTTAAGATTAAAAAAAATAAATCATCAAAAATTGTATTTTAAACAAATAAATAAACAAACAGTTTAAAATAAACAAACAAATAAATAATTTATATATTTTATAAAATAAATAAATAGAGTACTAAACAGTACTATAATGAGTAGGAAAAAACACAACTTAATATAAATTAAATATTTTTCAAATAATATTTTAAGACATTTATAATATTCTTTTTTTACACTAGAAAATAACTTTTAAAAAAACTAAAAATTACTCGGTAAAATACCGTTTTCCTTTGAAACAGTAATATAATGTAAAAACAATGCATTCTAGGTAATATAATTAGTAATATTATTAGGTTATAGGATACCTATAACATAAAGAAATGACAAAATATTACCCAGAGTGCATTGTTTTTACAATATATTACTTCTTTATATTACAATGCATCCTGGGTAATATTATTTGCTGTTTTCGATAAAGTAGCCTAGAGGCCTCTTTTCTTAAAATGACAAATATTACCTAGAATGCATTGTTTTTATGATATATTGCTGTTTCAATGGAAAACTGTATTTTACTGTGTAAATTAGTTTTTTTACAGTCAATTTTTAGAGTGTTTAGATGCCTTTAAGTCATTATCATTGCATTGTATTCACATTACAGTGACACAGAAAATAACTCAAAGCAGTTTTAACTGTAATAATGCAATATTCATATTTTTATGCTGCTACTTAGGCTCCCAGTGTGCATTGCGAAATAAATAAAATATACGGTTACATTGTTTTAGCTGCTTTTTGCATTTTTCATGCGTCACTTTTAGTTACATGCTCACAAACACAAACCTGATGGGATGAAGCTAATGTATGTGTGACACAACAGACTAACACAACATACCACGTGACTAAAGAAACTCTCCGAGAAAAACATGTTTATTCATCAATAAAGAAGAAAGCTAATCACTAGATCTGAATTTATGGGGCATAAAGTTGCCATCTCATGCAGCTGTAAGGGCCCGAGCCTGTAAATAGACAATCTCCCCTGAGAACAGAGAAGGGAAACAGACTTTCTCATCAACCTCCCTACAATCCACACACACACACACACACACACACACACACACTGGCCCAGATACGCTTGTCCCTGAACCTCTGGAAGTTCACAACACTCGTACAAAGAAAAGTCTGCAGTCTCTTTTGCTACAAAAGCATTAAACAAACTCTGAACAGCTGCAATTACAACACAGTTACATCTTAAGTGTGTTTATAAGCGGGTCGTGAGAATTAAAGCGAGGATCTTCAGTGCGATCTCTCTGCTTACATTCTCAATGTTTGTTCTCAGGAGGAGTTGAAATATTCACTATTATTTCTCATATATTCCAAATAACTACTGCATCATGTTTTAACCCAGTTAACCGGTGGTACTATAGTATAGTGATGGTCAGATGGAAATACCATAATACTGAAAGACTATAATATTCATTTACCATGGCATTTACATGGTACCATGTTCAAGTTCAAAAAAGAGACATGGTATTACATGCAGGCATATACAGTCATAATATTTGAAAATATAAAATAGCCTATACCTATATAAAAATATATTATTGATATATGTGTATCTGTGTATATTGCATTGATATAAGCTCTAGGCTATTATAAAAAATAATTACAGTGTTAATCATCAGGAGATTGTCAGCCACCTGTCAATCCATCAATCTCACCTCGTCCTCTAGCAGCGGAGGAAGACGCTCAACTTCCCGGCGCCTCTTCTCCTCTTCCTCGCCCTCTTCCTCATCCAGGCAAACCGCAGCAGAGCCGAATGTTCCCATGGTGCTTCTGGATCCTGATGGATTCTAGATCAGCTGGAGCTTCTGATTCTCTCTCGGTCTCCTAGTAACGCTCATTCCACTCTACGGCGACGTCACAGATCGCGAGTTTTCCGAACATTCTTCTGCACTGCGGAGAAAGAGCGCGGATTCCATCAGATCAATAAAGCGCAAGTGTTTCTTCTGCTGATCCGCCGCTGGTCGATAACCGATGGCAACAGGGGAGTTTACTAACTATGCTGTCATGGTAACGACACGCGCGTGCACGCGACTACTACATCAGCCGCTAGCGTCCGAAATCTGAAGCACCGCGCGTGCGCAGAGAGACGCGCTCCACCTTCGATCAGCTGCGCGCAGACGCTACATTATTTTTATTTACTGGTCATCATGACTCGCATCTGTGTCAGTTGACGTTTTCCCATAAAACACCAGCAACATTTAGTTTCTGAAAGGTCTTTTACGCCGCTTGCGTCTGTCAGATCCTCTCTGTATTGTCACATTAATATCGGGGCAAGTTGTCACATGGCCAATTTTATGTGTCATTTTTAATCTTACCTTTTACATCAACTGTTTAGCTTCATAGGTACAGTTTAATTTAGCCAAAAAGCTATAAAATAGCCTATAATACATTTACATACGTAAATACTACTAGCATATTTGATATTTTCTCAGTATAGAAAAACACAGACTCACAATTTGACAATTTAGTTCTAAAGTAAAATGTTGTCCAAACATTACATTTGTATTGGATTTAAATGAAAATGCTCTTTCATTATCATTTGCATTAACTTAACATTCTAAAAGGTTCATTGGGGTTCTATATAGAACTCTACGGTTCTTTACTCAACTCCAAAGAACTCTTTGTGCCAAAAAGGTTCTATATAAGGAGATTTGTGAGGAAACTGTGATGGATTTTTTTTTTACCGTAATTATTTGAAATTTAATCTTTGTAACATTTCAAATGTCTTTACTGTCACTTTTTAAAAAAAAAAATCAATTTAATGTAACCTTGCTGGATGAAAGTATTATTATTATTATTATTTTATTTATTTATTTATTTATTACTTTTGAAGTGTATCATAGTTTCCACAAAAATCAAAAGCAGCACAACTGTTTTCAACATTGATAATAATCATAAATGTTTCTTGAGCAGCAAATCATCATATTAGAATGATTTCTGAAGGATCATGTGACACTGAAGACTGGAGTAATGATGCTGAAAATTTACATCTTACAATATATTCACATAGAAAACAGCTGTTTTAAATTGTAATAACATCACACAATTTTTACTCTATTTTTGATCAAATACATGCAGCCTTGGTGAGCAAAACTCTGAATTATTCTAAACGTTTGACCAGCAGTGTATCCACACAAACTGAGCATACACACAGTGTCTCTTACAGAGGTGATGTAGCACTCATTTAGACAGCGACTCACTGTGACAGAGCACTTTTCTCTCTCTCGTGGCCATCTGGGTGTTTTGGTTTCACAGATTCATCTGCCCCAGAGCTTCGTGGCAGCAGCAGATGTGTCCAGCTCCGACAGGTCAAGCCTGCAAAGACACGCGTGAACATTCTCTGACTCGCCCAGAGGCTGAAGATGAGTGTTAACAAATAGCGAAAATGCTGACCTGCATCTGGCCTTCAGATTAACACAACAAGAGAGGAGACAGTTTGGAATAGTATATCCGAGTGAAACTGCTTCTGGAACAAGAACAAATGTAGGGCGGGGCTTGATTTTGTCAGTGTGGAATTGATTGGATGGTTGTGGTTTGCTATTGGTGGATCTCATGTGAGTGACAGGTTGCCCCGCCCTCGTCATCAGAGAAGAGAATATATGTCGAAATGACTGAAAGCTTATTTTTTGAGATATCAACCTGAAATTTGGAACACAACTTGTTCAGATTTTTGGCTTTGATTTCCTTGCAGTTTTAGAGTAAAACTTGTTTTGTAATATATATATATATATATATATATATATATATATATATATATATATATATATATATATATATATATATATATATATATATATATATATATATATATATATATATATTATTTTATATTATATTTTATATAAATTATAATATTTTTACATTTTACATTTTCATAAACTTAAACTTCTATAACTTTTTTTCTGTTTCACTTACATACGTTATTTACTTACTTCTACAATAATCTGCCAAATTTCATCTTTAAAACAAGACCAGCCTTATGTCTATACTCCAAAGTATTCTTAAATTACAACCATTTAAGTTTGGATAGTGCATTTTCTTGTCTAAAAAAAAGTGGGGATGACAGTTAACAGGTTAAATCTAGCAGCAATTAACACACAAACCTGACAATCAACTGATGCTCCTATGTAAAAATATGAGCTCTCAGTATCAACAACAACAAAAAACAACAGCATAAACAAAGGAAGAAAACTAATTCAAACAAGTCATGCTGAGAACTGATAATCAGCATCTTTGGTAATTGACCCTTCGCAGGTAGTTTGATTGACAGGCAATCTAACCAATCATAGCGCCGAATATCTGCTGTTAAAATCCGACAAAGCAGTCAAGCCTAATAGATTAACGCCGGTGGACTTGAACTTGAAAAATGGTGCGTACTGACATCTTTCTGCGGTTGAAACAACATTCCTTCTGATGTTCATTCATGTTTATTTGATGCTATAAATGAAATAATAAGAAGAGATGATCGGTTCACGAGCCGCTTGAGCTGAGGCGCTACAGCGATGTCACGACACATTAAAGAGACACAAAATGGTATTTATTGTTTAAATTTCATAAAAAATTACAAAAGTTGACATTTGAGACTTTGTTTCATATCAGAAATAACCTGCTCTGTCTTGTCTGTCAATGCATTGTCAGTGTCAGCCTTTTTTTCACTGTGTGAGAACATGATATGTGGTTTAAGAGCGGCACAGCTTGTCGGACATAGCAACAGTAACTAAAGGGGGCTGGCGATTATGACATCTTCGGGAATCGATGCGTTTGTGTAAGAAAAATATCCATATTTAAAACTTTATAAAGTAAAATAACAGGCTTCCAGCTCAACAGCCATACACATTCAACTTGCGTCTATAAAGCGTTAACTTCCAAGACGTAGTACGCAATGACATGATGTACTACGCGTTATAACGTACTCGGTTACTAACGTAACCTCGGTTCCCTGAGATACGGAACGAGTACTGCGTATGGGGAAAGGTCTCCCTTTTTCCCCGCTGCTGAAGCCTTTTTCAATAACGCAGTGTAACTGCACCGTCATTGGTTCACTCATAGACAAGTTGTTGAACCAATGGCGGCGCGGCATAGCTGCGCGGCCTATGGCGACAAAGCGCGCGAATATTCCCGCCGAAATGGGCGGGGTATAGGGCTATATAAGCAGGCGTTTCGCCATAGGATTTCAGTGTCAATCGACTGAAGCGACGACCCTGAGCCGCAGCCTCGTGGCACGGCAAGTGACGCAGTACTCGTTCCGTATCTCAGGGAACCGAGGTTACGTTAGTAACCGAGTACGTTCCCTTTCGATACTTCACTCGTACTGCGTATGGGGAACAATTCAACCACGCCGTGCCACGGCTGGGAACGATATAGCTTGCATTTGGCCACCCAGAGGGGGGCAAAAAGGACAAGCGGAGGCAAAGCCTAACCGAACCCATGGTTACACTGAAGGAAGATACTTCCTATGGTGGCGTGAAGCGGGACCTGTTGGAAGCCGCTAATCACACCGACAGGACCCGAGCTTGTAAGGTCGGGACATCGAGGTGATAGAACCTGACAAAAGTGGACGGCGAAGACCAGCCGGCCGCCTCACAGATGTCTTGGATGGAAACTCCGTTGGACCAAGCCCACGAGGAAGCCATTCCTCTAGTGGAGTGGGCCCTGACTCCTATGGGGCAATTAGTGCCCAGTGAGGAGTAGCACAGGTTAATAGCATCCACTATCCAACGGGAAATGCGTTGTTTCGAGACCGGAGACCCTTTGGTGCGGCCGCCAAAACAAACAAAGAGCTGATCCGACAGTCTGAAAGACTGTGATCGGTCTATGTAGGTCCTCAATGCCCTGACTGGGCAGAGTAGCTGCAGCTCTGGTTCGTCCGCCGAGGGAGGAAGAGCAGAGAGCGAGATGACCTGAGCTCTAAACGGAGTTGAGAGCACTTTAGGGACGTAGCCATGCCTAGGTTTCAGAACGACCTTAGAGTCACCAGGCCCGAATTCGAGGCATGCAGGGTTCACAGAGAGGGCCTGCAAATCGCCAACACGCTTTACCGATGCTAGTGCTAGTAGCAGAGCGGTTTTTAGTGTTAGGGGCCTGAGGTCGGCTGAACCCATTGGTTCAAATGGGGCTCCTTTCAAGGCCCTGAGGACCAACGAGAGGTCCCAGGAGGGAATAGTGAGAGGGCGAGGAGGATTCAAACGCCTAGCACCTCTCAAAAACGGATCACGAGCCCGTTTCGTCCCACCGATTGGCCAGCAATAGGAGCGTGGAGACGCTGCAATGGCTGCTACGTAAACCTTAAGCGTGGAAGGGAGCGCCCCATTTCCAAGCGTTCTTGGAGGAAAGACAGTATGGAAGATACGTCACTCTCCACAGGGTCTATGTTGCGTGTTGAACACCAATCAACAAAGACTGACCACTTCTGGTCGTAGAGGCGCCTCGTAGATGGGGCTCTAGCCTGAGAAATGGTATTTAGGACGTCCTCGGGGAGGCTAGTCGGCTCCCATCGAGGGACCAGAGGTGCAGAGCCCAGAGCTGCGGCTGTGGGTGCCAGATTGTTCTGTTTGCCTGAGAGAGGAGGTCCCGTCTCAGGGGAATCGGCCACGGGGCTCTTAGAGAGAGCCTGAATAGCTCTGAGGACCAAACCTGGTTCCTCCAGAGCGGGAGCCACCAGAAGGACTCTGTGCTGGTCTTCTCTGATACGCCTGATGACCTGGGGGATCAGTGCGATCGGAGGGAAAGCATAAAGGAGCGTGCTGGGCCATGTGTGGGCCAGAGCATCTACTTCCTTCGAGAAAAATGTTGGGCAATGAGAGTTGTCTTCTGAGGCGAAGAGGTCTACCTCTGCCTTCCCGAAGAACTCCCAGATCGTGAGGACCACTTGGGGTGGAGCATCCACTCGTCGGAGGGGATGTTGCTCCGTGACAACATGTCCGCACCCAGATTGTTCCTGCCAGGAACATGAGTCGCTCTGAGCGACTGAAGCCTCGGAAGAGCCCATTCCAGCAGTCGTTTCGCCAGAGCGCATAAGCGGCTGGACGAAAGACCGCCTTGGTGGTTCAGGTATGACACCACCGTCATACTGTCTGACCGAACTAGAACATGACGTCCCGTCAAGTAAGCCTGAAAGAACTGAAGGGCTTTCATCACTGCTAGCATCTCTAGACAGTTGATGTGTAGATGGCTTTCCTCGTGGCTCCACGAGCCGAAGGCCGGTCTGCCCTCGCACACAGCGCCCCAGCCCAAGTTGGAGGCGTCTGTTGAGAGCACCGTCCTCCGTGAGACCGCCTGTAAGGGGACTCCGCGTTGGAACCATACTGGATCCATCCAAGGTTTCAGGGCTAGAAGACAGGCCCGATTGACCTTGAGACATAGGCGGCCGTGCCGCCATGCGCTGGGAGGAACCCGGAACTTCAACCAGTACTGAAGAGGCCGCATCCGAAGAAGGCCTAGCTGCAGCACCGGGGAGGCGGAAGCCATCAGCCCTAGCAGCCTCTGGAAAAACTTCAGAGGGAGATAGGCTTTGTTCGTGACAGATGCCGTGAGCTGCTGAATTGCCAGGGCGCGCTCTGGCGAGACTACTGCCGTCATACGGACCGAGTCGAAAACTGCTCCCAGAAACGAAATTCGTTGAGTGGGGCATAGCGAGCTCTTGGCTAAGTTGACCCTGAGACCCAGGCATTGTAGATGGCTGAGGAGCACGGATCTGTGGCGTTCCAGCTCGTCTCGCGAACGGGCTAAGATGAGCCAGTCGTCGAGGTAATTCAGAACCCGGATTCCCATCTGTCTCAGAGGGGAAAGCGCCGCGTCCATGCACTTGGTGAAAGTGCGGGGAGCCAGAGACAGCCCGAAGGGCAGGACCGTATATTGGTATGCCACCCCTTCGTATGCGAATCTCAAGAATCGTCTGTGACGGGGGCTATCTGGATGTGAAAATACGCATCCTTCAGGTCCAGCGAGCAGAACCAGTCCTCGGGGCAAATGTGCGCGAGGATCTGCTTCAGCGTCAGCATTTTGAACTTCCGTCTCATGAGGGAGTGATTCAAAAGCCTGAGGTCTAGGATGGGTCTGAGACCGCCATCCTTTTTTGGGGACCAGAAAGTAGCGGCTGTAAAAGCCTGTCTCGCTCTCTGACGGAGGAACCATTTCCACAGCTCCTTTTTCCAGCAACGACATGACTTCGGCCCGGAGGACATGAGCGTCGTCCGGATTGACCGATGTTTGAAGCACCCCGGCGAAGCGGGGGCCGTCGTGCAAACTGGAGCGAGTAGCCCTGGTTTACGATCCCCATGACCCATTCTGACACATCGGGGATGGCCTGCCAGGCCTCGGCCCGAGTGGCTAGGGGTTGAATAATGTTGGGTGACAGACCGCCGTTGAGAGGGTCGTACACCGCGAGGGGTGGAAGAGGAAATTTGCTCTTTTTGTGATGAGGTAAAAATTTGTCCGCCGTGAAAACGGCGTTTGGAGTGGGCGCAACAGGTGTGGGCCCAGCTGTCACTTGGAGTATGTTTCCCACGCCCGGAAATAAACGAGGCGGAGGAGGGGAAATTACCCGTGGGAGCTTTTGGGGTGGTCCGGTCGTAACGGGACGGTCCCCCATCCTCTTCCTGTCCGACGAATCAGGACGACTTCGGAGGCACCGGGTCCAGCACAATCCTGGGCCGGGGTCCCTGGCGCCTCGGGAAGGGAGGGCGCTTCGCAGGGCGCGAGCGCTGGCGATGCTCCTGGGCGGCGCTGCCTGTGTTGCAGGTGGGGCTGGTTTGTTCTGCTGAGCCGGCGCAGTCCTGGGGCGGCTAGAACGCAGAAGCGGAGCTGGAGCGCTTAGGCAAGAAATGCCTCATAGCCTGAGACGATTTCTGCGCGGCAGTAAAGCGCTCAGTGAAGCCATCCACTGCAGGCCCGAAGAGACCAGAAGGCGAGACCGGGGCGTCTAAGAAGGCCGTCTTGTCTAGGTCTTTGATCTCCGTTAGGTTGAGCCACAGGTGGCGCTCCAACACGACCAGGCTGGCCATGGAACGACCGATGGCCTGGGCCGTAGCCTTCGTAGCTCGCAGGGCAAGATCCGTGGCGCTGCGGAGATCTTTGAAGGCTGGCGCGTCGATTCCAGACTCATCCAGAGAGCGGAGGAGTTTGGCCTGGAATGCTTGAAATATGGCCATGGTGTGGAGCGCAGAGGCAGCTTGGCCCGCCGAGGTGTAAGCCCGTCCAGCCAGAGTAGAGGTGGTCCGACAGGGCTTGGAAGGAAGGGCCCTCTTCGTCTTCCAACCCACAGCCGCGGGAGGACAGAGGTGAGCAGCCACCGCTTCATCTAGGGGTGGCAAGCGCTCGTATCCCTTCTCCTCGGCGCCGTCGACGGCGGTGAGGGCGGAGCGGTGCGTAGTGTGGAGGCGGGCAGAGTAAGGAGCGCGCCACGACTTCGTCAGCTCTTCGTGGACCTCAGGAAAGAAGGGCGCTGAACGCTGGCGAGGTGCTTGGCGGCGGCCTGGCAGAAACCATTCGTCCAGGCGGCTGCGGGAGACGGCTCCTCTGGAGGGGCCCACTCGAGGTCCAGCTCTTCAACGGCTCTAGACAGGATGCGGAAGAGCTCGGCATCCATGCCCTGGCCATGCTCGATGGGTTCCAAGGGAGGCGGTGGAGCGGGGTCTTCCGGCTCGCCAGCCCATCCTTCCGCTTCGGAAGCCGCAAGAGACATGGAGTCGTCTTGTTCGTCGTCTGTTCCCCGAATGAGACGAGGTCACTCGCTTCTGCGGAGGGACGCTGCTCAGGGCGAGAGAACAGAACTGGAGAGAGTTCCCTGGGAGGAGAGGGCGAGGCACGCGAGGGGCTGGGCCGGCGTGAGCTCGCTCAACTCCTGGCGCTGAGTCGCTCTACCCCGCTGTCTTTTCCTCGCCGGACCGCGGGAGGAAGGAGACGGGAGGGCGCGAGCGGCGAGATCGCCCTCAGTGAAGAAGGCGACCCGCGAGCGCAGGGAAGCGAGACTCATACACTCGCAGTGCGGGCATGAGTCTCCAGCGAGCGCGCCGTCTGCGTGGGGCTTGCCCAGGCAAGCGACACACTCGCTGTGTCCATCGTCGTCGTGCAGGGGGCCCTGCAAGTACCACATGAGTGGCGGGGCATCGTGAGACGCCGCTGCCGTGAAAACGGCAATTGGGTGGCTCTTTTAGAGCGGCGAGGGCCGCGGAAGCTCTTAAAGCGGTGAAAACCGCTGGAAATCGCTCTTTAGAGCGGCGTTTAACCGCGGATGAAGCTCTCAGGCGGCGCGCCGGATGGCGGCAGGGGACGCACAGGAAGCGGCCGGAAGCGGGAAGCGGGAGGCGGCGGCTCGGCGACGGCGCTAGAAGCTGCAGTCCGCGAGGGCGCCGGCGCTTTCTTCCACCGGCGAGTCCAGGCGAGTCCGCTGCGGGAGCCTCTTCAGACGGCGGCGAGAGCAGAAGGCGGCGAGCTTCTTCGGCTTCAGGCGGAGATCAGCGAAGAGAAGTAGATGTCGTCGCTGAAGGAGAAAACACTGAAATCCTATGGCGAAACGCCTGCTTATATAGCCCTATACCCCGCCCATTTCGGCGGGAATATTCGCGCGCTTTGTCGCCATAGGCCGCGCAGCTATGCCGCGCCGCCATTGGTTCAACAACTTGTCTATGAGTGAACCAATGACGGTGCAGTTACACTGCGTTATTGAAAAAGGCTTCAGCAGCGGGGAAAAAGGGAGACCTTTCCCCATACGCAGTACGAGTGAAGTATCGAAAGGGAACGTAGGATATAGCATAGAGCGGCATGAAATTGTGGCATTGCATCCTCCTATCACTCTCATTATAAAACTTGGTAGAGCTAGGATATTTTTAATATAACTCTGATTGTATTCGTCTGAAAGAAGATAGTCATATACACTTAGGATGGCTTGAGGGTGAGTACATCATGGGGTAATTTTCATTTTTGGGTAAACTATCCCTTTAATGAATCTCCTCCAGATGCTGGTGAAATGAACAACACTTCTTCATACTCTGGGAATGAACGGCCAACAAGTTCAAGCAGAATTTTAGATAATATCCTGCAGATATTAAAGTCGAGGTGCTCAGAGAACAAGCCTGATGAGCTGCTACCGACCCTGTATCATATTCACATTCTCAACGCAGCTCTAGCAGAAATTTCCATCAACAAATAAACACATTTTCGTTCGTCTCCCTTAAGGCGCCTCACAGATTTAGAATGCAAATTGGACGTGAATCCAACTCTCCCAAAATATTCATCCTCGAGACATGAGCCACAGAAATAAACACCTACAAAAAGCATCACCGCATTGAGAAGACGAGCCCACAGAAGCGTGAGCTACAGCGGCATCAGAAGATCATGTGGTTTCTGCTTGCCGAGCCTCCGGTCAGCTAATCTCACGCTGAATTACAGCACTGGACCCGAGCCATCCGAACATAATGCAACAGTAATTCAGCGAGCTGGAGTCATGCCCTCTGCTGATACCGCATTATTGTCTGCTGACCTTCACTACATAAACAGCAGTTACACCATGACAAACACGTTTACCAAGAGCAGATGAACAACATAAGCTACGATTACTGAGAATCTAAAGATGATTTACTGCCGGACCAGTTTAATCAGATGAAACTCTTCTCTGGGTGTTTAAGGATATGTTCAGGGTTCAGTGAAGCAAAGAGGTCACGCTGTTAACAACAGCTAAAAATAACAGGAGTAAAAATAGGTCATTTTTAATATTTTTTTTAATTCTGGTCATTGAAAAAAGGTACTTAAAGGAAAATCAGAAATGTTGAGTAATTTTAGCTTAAGTACTATCATTACTAAAATGGAAATAAAATAAATGAATGATAAATAGAAATATTCTTTTAAAAATATAAAAACATGTAACAAAATGACTAGTATATACATAACAGTGCTGTTATCGTAATCAAAAACTAAAAATATAACTATTCAAAATTGGAAATACAGCTATAAAATACACAGAAATACACAATATACAGAAATAAAATATGAATATAAAATGGAAAAACTTGAACAAGTTAAAGGGAAAATTAGAAATAGTGAGTAATTTTAGTTGATGTACTATAAAATTATAATAAAATTATATTAAAATATAAATTACAAAAGCATGTAACAAAATTACTAAAACAGTGCATTCACAATTGTGTTGTTATTGTTAAAACCTAAAATAAAACTATTAAAATTTGTATTTTTTAAATATTTTTTAAAATAAAATATTAGACAGAAAACTTATAAAGAAAACTGGAAATAAATAAGTTTAGGTTGAAATTGACTAAAACTGAAATAAAAAAAATAAATGAAGGCTAAATACTAGAAATATTAAACAAAAACCATAAAACCATTTCATGAAATGACTAACATTAAAAATACCAGAAATATTAAAATTAGACTGAAAATATAAAAAGTTAATTCAACATATTAACAAATAGAAACAAACAAAATAATACTAAAATAACAGACTCACAATATAGCATGACTTTCTGTGCCTTATTGATTTATAAACTACATTAATATATTTAGGACTCAAATTTCATTAATTATTATTATGTGAATCAAACGGAATGGTGTCATACTTCCACTAGTAGATCTAGTGCTGTCATGTAAACTAGGTTCGTCAAGGCCATTGAATAAATCAGCCACTAGATGGCAGAACATCACTGAGGAGAATCAAACACTGACTCTCCATCTCTTATAAAACACTGAATGTTTTTATGTTCAGATACATTTCCAGTGGTTATGAGAATCTTTCCATATCACATGTATTCACATATTCGATATAATCTGTGTGAGCCATGGGCATTTTACCAGCTTCACCAACTGGACAAGACAAATAATGACTAATCAGCTGCTAATAAACAAAGAAATGAATGAAGTATAATTCATTTGAAGTGGCAATAGCTGATCAGACTACAGATTTCTATATTTTCTCCTAATCAGAATACAGTAGAAAACATTGGAATCTAGATGATTATGTTTCTGTAAATGAAATATGAGTGTTGTTTGTCTGCACAAGCACCTCGAGTAGCAGCACAATGCAGGCAAGACACTTCACTTAAAAGACCATTAATGATTTGTACCCGTATGTGTCTTCATACTTCATCCATCAGCTTTTGCCTTCTGGCTATTATTCTTCATAAATGTAAAGATATTATATAACCATGTTCATTATTGGCATCCTTAGAAACACCAGCAAACACGCAAACACACACACACACACACACACACACACACACACACACACACACACACACACACACACACACACACACACACACACACACACACACACACACACACACACACACACACGTTTGTTTTTGTGAATTGTGGGGACTTTCCATAGACTTCAATGCATTTTACACTGAACAAACTGTACATTCGGTCCCCACAATGTAATATAAACAAAAGCACACACACACACACACACACACACACACACACACACACACACACACACACACACACACACACACACACACACACACACACACACACACGTTTGTTTTTGTGAATTGTGGGGACTTTCCATAGACTTCAATGCATTTTACACTGAACAAACTGTACATTCTATCCCCCTACCCTGCCCCTACCCCTAAACCTAACCCTCACAGGAAACTGTGCAAACTTTTACTTTTTCACAAAAACTCATTCTATATGATTTATAAACCCATTTATATTGTGGGGACCGCTGGCTGGTCCCCACGATGTAGGTGAACTCAGGTTTATATTACATCATGGGGACATTTGGTCCCCACAATGTAATATAAACAAAAGCACACACACACACACACACACACACACACACACACACACACACACACACACACACACAGGTATGTTTTGGTGAATTGTGGGGACATTCCATAGGCATAATGGTTTTTATACCATAAAGCCATATTTTCTCTCCCCCTACACTACTCCTACCCCTAAACCTACCCATCACAGGAAACTATACACACTTTTACTTTCTCACAAAAAAAAAACAAAAAAACAACCTCATTCTGTATGATTCATAAGCCTTTTGAAAAATGGAGACATGGGGTAATATCCTCAAAAAGTCACCCTTTCCTTATAATACCTATATGTCATACCTGTCATTATACACATTTGTGTCCTGATATGACACACTCACTCACTCATGTATGCTTTTAAACACTAGTGAAAGAGGAACACTAATGGAAATTGTTTCCCCATTCAAATATCAGTTTTTGTAAAGACAGTCATATACACTTTTGAAAATAAAGGTTCCAAAATAGGATTTTTCGCAGCCACGAAAACCCATTTTTGTTTTCCTCAAAGAACCTTTCAGTGATCAGTTCTTAAAAGAACCATTTTTTCTTAGTTTGAAGAACATTTGAATAATCTAAAGAACATTTTCCCACTATAAAAACTTTCTGCAATGGAAAGATTCTGTGAATGTTAAAGGTTCTTCATGGAAACATTGATGCCAATAAAAACATTTATTTTTTAGAGTTTTTCTCTACAAAACTAATTTCAAACATTTAATCTATATGAATAAAAAGCATCATAAAAGTAGCATAACTTTAATCCATATGATGCATGCATTATTATGAAATTATGGCAGATAAATTTCACTGAAGCTCTCAAATGAAATATGATTCACATTGGACATGAATAACCTCAGACGTCATGTCTCGTGAACAAACATCACTGACATCAAACCTGATGTCTGATTTGAGAGCTGCAACAAAGGAAAAGATTCATTTCAATCACTCCAATTTCAACTTGAATCTGAATCAGTTGAATCTGTGCTCACAAAAAGTTAAAAGGCTTCAGAAGACTTGAAGTTCCCTTCAAGATAAAGACCAGCACACTGCAAAAAAATCACATATTTTTGTCTTGTTTTCCATTACAGATAAACATTCTTAAATCAAGATACAATTACTGGAGAAACAAAATGACTGAAGATATACACTGTAAAAAAAAATTCTGTAGTTTTTACAAAATAATTTAGGCAGCTGTGGTTGCCAGAATAATTTTGTAAAAAATACAGAAAAAACTGTAAACACATTTACAGAACAAACTGTAAATTTTACAGTATAAAACTGTAATTTAAGAAAATTTGAATGTAAACCAATAAATTCAACAATGCACACTACTACTAAAATCTGTTTTGTACCTTTAACATATACTGACAACCCCCATAATAATGCAGGTGGTAAAAGAGAAACACATGAAGAATCAGAGTTCATCACAAGCAGCTTTTCCACAAGCTGAAGTATATACTAATATAAAGAAGGCGCAAAGAGTGATTCACGCAAACGCAAAACACCATCATGGTAACCCACAATACTTAAATAATGCAATAAACTTTCATTAAACAACAGAAGATGTAACGTAAAAACCCTAATGAACATAACTGATAAAAAAAAAAAAACATTAAGAAACATGATTATTTAAACAAAATACTTTCAAATGTGGAGTGTCACACAGGGAATTGTGGGAACATCATTTTACAGATTTTGACTGTAAATTACACATTGATTTTGTCTTTTTTACTTATAAAAACTTTACTTTTAAAATTTACAGCATTTTACTGTGCATAAATGTCTGGTAAGAGCTTTTACAGTTTTTCCCTGTATGTAATACGGGAACTTACTGTTAACCTATTTACATTTTTTTTTTTCCCGTAGCGTTTTTACAATATTTTACCATTAAAATCACATTCATTTTTTACAGTGTGAGTTTTGTTTTCTGAAAAAAAATTGATCAAAATGAAGTGAGTTCATGCTTAAAACAAGAACATATAACTGCCAAAGGGGTCAGAAAATCAACTTAATTCAAAGGGAAAACAATTTTTTTTTGATTTAAGAATGTTTAGATACTAGTACTGGAAAACAAGACAAAAATACTGAGGAAGAGCATCATTGTTTGCAGTGTAACAGGAGCTGCTGTGAGATGCTCTGATGTCTTTCACACCTTGAGTGTCTGTTAAATCAGATCAGTCTGTGTTTTGCTGTGTCACAATCTCTCTATCGCTCTTCTGTCACCTTCAATCCGTCTGTTTTCCTCCCTCTATATCCTGTCTGAGCGTGAACAGAGGGCAAAATTAGCATATTAATCACAGTTTACAGTATGTCACGTGTTCATTATCAGGAGAGACTGTGTGTGAATGTGAGACAGATAATGGATATGTGCATAATACATAGAAATATTGTTTCATTAGTTAATGTCACATAAAGGACTCTTGAATATGAATGTGAGACAAATCCAGTGTCAAATATAACACCATCATGAACAGTGATTTGACCTCCATCACAGATCCACCTGCACATTTACAACACTTCATTAAAAGACTCTATGAATATGGATGCACACATTTAGACAGTTAAGAAAATAAATATAACCCTTTCCCACCATTGATGGAATTTTACTGTTATATGGTAGGGGGCGCTGTTAAGCATCTTCTGAAAGAGTACAGAATCTCCTGATCAAAACACAGGCGAAGAAGAAGCAGAAACAAGTGACAGAAGCATTGCTGACACACATGTAAAATACTGTCTAATGTTACTGAACGAAATATCGACCCATGAAGAGGAAATGACATCATCATCATCAGCAGCAGCAGCAGTATATTGGTCAGCGGCTCTAAACACTTTCCTCAGTTCTTCACACTCACCTTCATGAGCTCTAGAGTCTCTGACACACAATCAACTCTTACAAGGCCTTTTTAATTAAATAAGAGCTAATTACACACAACACTGACCCGGAGAGACACCACACTCAACCTGCGTCTCTCTCTCCCTGTCTCTGCCTGGAAAAGTTTGTATTTGGCAGGAGATTCTACACTGATCTATTTTGGGGGCTCGTGTTCAGACCCCTGAATATATTAAAGGTATTCAGGGATTTCACGCCTGTCAGACAGAGTGAGATTTGAGAACCGACACATGAGCATCATCTCCTGGAGTGACTCTGAACACACACAAAACAACTAAATACTTGCATTATATGGTGGAAAGCACATTTATGGTGATGCAGTCAAGTTTGGTTTCAGAATACAGATTCTTCCTGAAACGCATCTGTCACACGAGAGGAATAGGTTGAAATTGTTGTTATTTCTCCTCCATTGCATCTCTCACTTGCATCTCCACAAACCTGATTAAAATACACTTTTTGGCTGATGTCTAATGTTTTTTTTTTGTCTAATTTAGACCTGTGATCAAAGCTGAATTTTCAGCATCATTACTCCAGTCTTCAGTGTCACATGATCCTTCAGAAATCATTCTGATATGCTGATTTGCTGCACAAGAAAAATTTCTGATTATGATCAACGTTGAAAACAGTTGTGCTGCTTCAGATTTTTGTGGAAATCATGATACATTTATTTTTATCTCACTTAGTCACTCTCTCTCTCACACACACACACACTGACTCACCCATTCTCTCACTCATGGACTCACTGACTCACTAACTCACTCACTGACTCACACATTCAATGACTCACTCACTCAGTCACTGACTCACTCCCTCACACACTAACTCACTCACTCATTCACTCATCGACTCACTAACTCACCCACTCACTCACTCACTGACTCACTCACACATTCACTGACTCACTCAGTCACTCATTCACTGGCTCACCCACTCACCGACTCACTAACTCACCCACTCACTCACTGACTCACTCACACACTAACTCACTCATTCACTCACTGACTCACCCACTCACTCACTGACTCACTCACTCACACACTAACTCACTGACTCATTCACTCACTGACTCACTAACTCACCCACTCATTCACTCACTGACTCACTCATTCACTGACACAATTACTCACTCACTCACTCACTATTTCTCGGACTCACTGACTCACTAACTCACCCACTCACTCACTGACTCATTCAATCACTAACTCACCCAATCACCGACTCACTGACTCACCCACTCATTCACTCACTGCCTTACTCATTCACTGAAACAATTACTCACACACTCACTATTTCTCAGACTCACAGACTCACTAACTCATCAACTCACTCACTTACTAACTGACTCACACACACACTAACTCACACATTCACTGACTCACTCACTCACTCAATGACTCACTAACTCACCGACTCACTCACTCATTATTTGATGAATATAAAGTTAAAAAGAACAGCATTTAATTGAAACAGAAATATTTTGTAACATTATCAATGTTTACTGTCACTTTTGATTAATTTATTGCATTCCTATTTATTTATTAATCCCAGACTTTTGAATGTAGTGTATCATGGTTTCCACAAAAGTAAGAAGCAGTTAATCTGTCACGCTGCTTAATAGATATAAAAAGTTCTGGCATGAAACTCTAATGGGCAGGCTAATAAGTCCTTAACTCAACCTGCTAATAACCACATCATTATCTATAGGTCACAGATGATTGGTTCCTGCTGTATTAGTAGCCAATGAGCTGCGTGCTTAATCTTTAAATACATGAGTTAGCATTTGCTTAATAGCGCAGCGTGCTTCAGAAACCCTCCACCTTCCCCAGCTCCACCTGTATAGATCTGCTACAGTTATTCATGTATGCTATATTGTACAGCAGCAGCATGTCTTACTTGCTCACAGCAGCGTGTTGTGTATGTATTGGCAGTAGCAAGTCCCGTACTTGCTCTGCAGCAGCAGCGTAGCATATCTATTCCACAAGACCAAACATATCTACATTGTCATACCCATTACCATACCAAACACTCCGAGAGTTGTCATGACAGAAATGGATTATTTTCTTGCTTCAGAGCAGATCAAACTATATTCTGGCCACAAGTTAGACATCATAGAGCATAATTTAACTCTTAATTATAGACATTATTCATGGTAGACACCAAGTTTAATTTGAAGGACAGAAATGTCAAATGTTCAGCTGATGAAATATTGGACATTTTGTGGAAATGCGTTGGCATAAACTATAACTTTAAGAGAGTACAACGCCTTGACCTGAATAAGGTCCATAATTTGATATTCAAGGTAAGATTGACTTTTTTTTTTTTTTTTTGTAAAAATTTGAACCATTAAAAATAAAAGCAGTGCAGACATACAGTTCTACAGGATTGAGTTATAATTGTAGTTTCTCTCTCATAACAACATACAGCACCTTCTGAATTCACTCTCCAGCACCGACAGCAAATCTCACAGTGTAAATCCACAATCCTGCGGTAACAAAGATGGACAGATGCATTAAAACAAACATACTGTACAAATCAACATCTGAACTCAGATACTGAGCAATAAACAAGAGACAGATTTCCCCCTCTATCATATGAATCTTCCACATCCACACACATCTCTTCATTTAAATATCTTTCATTATTTATTATCTCAATCTGTGGTGCATGGAAACACATGGACAGAAAATAAAACAGCTGATGGGTGGCATTAACCGGCCAAAACCAGGACAGCCAATCAGAGCGCAGAACTTCAGAGGAAACAGGAAGGCGTGAAATTAAACCCTCTTTTCTGCTTTTCTGTCAAACGGTGCATTAAATACTGCAAAACCTTTTTTTTTTTTTTTCCCACGGGAGGAAACCTTTCCATTTGATACTCTGAAAGTCTAATTTAAATGTAAAATGGAGAATCTCAAAAAACATGTCCAGGTCACATTTAAATTCATAAAGAAAAAACAAAGTCATGTCATGGCAATTAAACACATTGACCCCATCACAATGAAAAAAAAAAAAAAAAAAAAACCCAAAAAGAACAATAATATTATAATAAAATAAAAATAAATAAGAATAAATAAAAAGGTTACATCTTAAAATATTCCTAAAATAGGCTTAATTTACTTTAATGAAAATATATTTTTCCAAATATTTTTAAAAATATAATATAATAACTTTAACTTTTTTTTTTTTTAATTTAGGGGGAAATATATGGAAGCTTGTTTTCACCAAGGAATAACAAAATAAATAAATAAATAAATAAAGGTTATTGCGAGTTTTTTGCGAGTTTGGACATTTTTCTCAAAATTGCATTGATATCTCGCAATTCTGACTTTCTTGCAACTGAGAATCTATATACTCCAATTGATTTTATTCTCAGAATTCTGATATAAACTCGCAATTGCAAGAAAAAAAGTCCGGATTGTGAGAGAAAAACTCACAATTGAGAGAAAACGAAGTCAGAATTGTGAGAAATGTGCAATTATGAGAAAAAAAAATCTATATTGTGAGAAACTGACAATTGCATGAAAAAAGTCTTTATTGTCATATAAAAACTCTCAATTATGAGAAAAGTCAGAATTGTGATATAAAAACTCAATTATGACAGTCAGAATTTTGAGAAACTCACAATTACGAGAAAAAAAAAGGCCGAATTGAGATTAAAAACTCGAGAAATTTTAAAGATAATAATTGTGAGAAAACAAAGTGTAACCCCTCCTGTTCAAACTGCCCGCTCAAACCCAGTGGGACTCAAACCCAGGTCCCCCATATGGGAGGCGGGCGCTCTAACAAGGAGGCTAAAGACTGCAGTCTCTAGCATCAGTCGCTAAAGCGCCTCTTGAGATCAGGGGAGTGAGGTTTACACGCACAGCAACTACTGGCCTACGTCCATTATAATAGCCTGAATTGTGAAAAACTCGTAACTGCAAAAAAGTCAGAATTGTGAGAAATGCGCAATTGCAAGAAAAAAAGTATGAATTGTGATATATAAACTTGCAATTGCGAGAAAAAGTCCAAATTGTGAGAAACTCGCAATTGCAAAAAAGTCTAAATATAAATTTGCATTTGCAAGAAAATAAACTCACAATTGCAAGAAGAAAAGTTAGAATTGCGATATAAAAACTCAATTATGAGGAAAAATGTCTGAATTGTGTGAAACACACATTTACAAGATAAAACTTGCTATTATAAAATTCCACCTTAAAGTTACCATAAATTTTTTTATATACAGTGGCAGAAACAAGCTTCCACAGAAATATGACCAGGATATGTTCTTGACAGATTTACTGAGATTTACTCTCATTTCCAGATGTAATTTTTTGGAAAAACATGAGGCGTGAACTCAGCGTGATGTTTGTATGTAAATGAATGAGCCGTCTGAGCACCAGATCGCAGCAGGTCACAGTCGCTCGTTCCCTTTAGCTAGACTAGTATGGTGAAGAGCATTACCAGTTTTTCTTCCACAGTTTGTGATATTAAGCAGACCTGGCTGCTACAATGACTGTTCACCAATGAAGCATCAAATTATTGTCATTTTTCCTTCTAGTACCACAATGATGATGTTCTTGCACAAACAACGTCTCCTTGACGACAGAACAGTGATTCACCATAGAAACAGTAAAGAATCAGTACAGATCTGTTATAGAACAACTAGAGAGACGCTCTCGCTCCGTTCCAGAACCTAGTGAGCCGCTTCACCCTCTAAAACCTCATGCTCGACACTCAGAAATTCAGCATTTATGTATTTGAATTGCATATGAAAATTGCATTCATTTGGATTACACACTTTACTTAAAGCCTTTATATATAATGCATTATCAAAGATTTTCAATGCACTAATTATGCCTAGTAATGCACCTTATAATTCATTGTATGATCTCAATTACCAAGAATTGTAACCACAGATATAATATCTATTCATTGAACACACTTAGAAAGTATAATGCATTAAAACACAAGACAAACAACCAATTTCAGATGTAACAAGGAACCTGCAAATACTATAATGCATTTAAACTTTGGTTACAGTTAGATAGAATGCATTTTAACATACATTATGAATAACTCATTATATATAAAGACTTTAAGTACAGTGTTACCCACAGTTTTAACATAAATTAATAAACTTAATGTGACGCATTTTTGTCATTAGCATAAATCTGTTCATTGTGAAAACAATTACATTTCTTCAGATAAAAAGTCTGAACATGGTTAAAATACGCATGGAAATTTTATATGCAATTCAAATACTTGAATCTTAAATTTAGGCTTAAATATTTTTCACAAAATAGAGTCTGAATTAGCAAGTTTCTAAGCTGACACAGTACTGTAATAATCATAAAAATACACATCACACACAAACAATGGGTAAAATAGTCTGGATTATTTTATATCAATACTTTTTAGATTTGAAAGAAATAAATTTAGAACCCACATTTCTATTAAATGGTTGGACATATTGCATACATTATTTGATGCTTAGAGCAATGCATTCTGTAACGGACTTCTCTACGATGTACAGCATACATACAGTGCTGCGTTACAATTAGGTTTCTTATAAGGCAGCAGAATCACGCAGTTGCTGAACCTCACATGTGACGCCTTAAAATGCCGTCGCTCACTAGGATTCGGAACAGAGCTTCTTTGTCTGTTTACATTGCACATTTCAACGGCAGAACAGAAGTTAGACAGAAGCAGGCCTTTTTTGTGTATTACTAAGTTTTCGCTAGTTGATATTCACAGTATATATTAAGCATGTTGAGATAATGGACTATGGATGGTTTAAAATTGCTGGTGAACATTCATGTATTTAGAAGTTTTTCTCAGAAATGATTCAGACATTTGAGGGACTCTCAATACATCTATGAAAATAAATATATGGCAAAATCCTTTGAAATGCTTCTTTTCATCACATAAACTTGATTGCGTTTGCATACACTCAAAAACACTTGCACAACGTAACACGCAACAAACCCACCCATCCACACACACACACACACACACACACACACACACACACACACACACACACACACACACACACACACACCAATTATGGCAATGTTTGTTACCTGTAGAGATAAATGTACCAGTTTGGTAAAGGTACGAACACAATGTTCACGTACACAATGCAGTTTTGGGACTGATGACCAGTTCGGATCTGTACAGGCTGCACAGAAATACGTTTGTTTGCCACTTCTGTTTATAAGAACCACATAAACTCCCATAAGAGAAGTGACACCAGATTGAACTGCAGTGTGAACGTGGCCAATAAACATGTGCTCCAACTCTGATGCTGCAAAAATAAAACCAGGGGCCTCATTTATCAAACGCACTATTGATCTTAAATTCCATGGATTTTATCCTATGCCAAAAGAGAGCAACAAATCAGGATTTATAAAGGCAGGAACTGACCAGTAATTCAATTATACAACAATATGAAAATGTAAAAATAAATAGGCAATAATGATGAGCATTTATATGATTATATGCACAACTGAGCATTGTTTTGATAATGAATTAAAGGTGCCCAAGAATGCTTTTTCACAATATGTAATATAAGTCTGAGGTGTCTCCTGAATGTGTCTGAAGTTTCAGCTCAAAATACCCAATAGATTATTTTAAATACATTTTTTTAACTGCCTATTTTGGGGCATCATTAACTATACACTGATTTTGGCAGCGCGCCACCCCTTTAAATCGCCTGCTCCCTGCCGCGCGAGCTGTCGACTATATTACAGTGCATAAACAAAGTTCACACAGCTAATATAACCCTCAAATGGATCTTTACAAGATGTTTGTCATGCATGCTGCATGCATGCTTCGAATTATGTGAGTAAAGTATTTATTTTGATGTTTACGTTTGATTCTGTTTGAGTTTGAGGCAGTGATCCGCAACTAACGGAAAATGCTACACTGTTGGAGAGATTTATAAAGAATGAAGTTGTGTTTATGAATTATACAGACTGCAAGTGTTTAAAAATGAAAATAGCGACGTGAATACAGTAAGAAACGATGGTAACTTTAACCACATTTAACAGTACATTAGCAAAATGCTAACAAAACATTTAGAAAGACAATTCACAAATATCACTAAAAATATCATGATATCATGGATCATGTCAGTTATTATTGCTCCATCTGCAATTTTTCGCTGTTGTTCTTGCTTGCTTACCTAGTCTGATGATTCAGCTGTGCACAGATCCAGATGTTAATACTGGCTGCCCTTGTGTAATGCCTTGAACATGGGCTGGCATAAGCAAATATTGGGGTCGTACATATTAATGATCCCGACTGTTACGTAACAGTCGGTGTTGAGATCTGCGTGTTTTCTGGAAGTCTTTTAAACAAATGAGATTTATATAAGAAGGAGGAAACAATGGAGTTTGAGACTCACTGTATGTCATTTACTGAACTCTTGTTATTCAACTATGCCAAGGTAAATTCAATGTTCAATTCTAGGGCACCTTTAATTATTAATTATTTCCTGAAAAAATAATATTTATATGTTTTTTTACACATACATATACATGTATATACATGAAAATATAAAAATAAACTGTTGTATGCTCACATTTCGGTGTAATTAATTAATTATTACCTGAAAAAATAAAACTAAAACACACACACACACATATATATACACACACACACACACAGTATATTAGTGGTATCAAACAAGTAATTGCAATTAATCGCATCCAAAATAAAAGTTTGTTTACATTGTACTGTATATATATACATATATATATATAAATATACATATAAATTTATATTTATATGTGTGTATTTATAATTATACACATTACACACATATTATGTAAACAAACTTTTATTTTGGATGCGATTAATTGCAATTACTTGTTTGATACCACTAATATACTGTGTGTGTGTATATTATATATATATATATATATATATATATATATATATATATATATATATATACACATATACACACACACACACACACACAGTACAGAAACCAGGCAATGCCTACCGCACATATGATTTCCATAAATTTTTAACGGCTTTGTGCTAATTAAATCACTGAAATTATTTAACATAATTGTATGTATGTATATACAGTACATTTTGTGTAAGTATATATTTCCGAACATTTTTTGTGCATACGGAACTTGATAAATCATCTATAGAAATATTTTGTAAACTGTCGTAACTTTTGCAAACATTCACGTTTAGAATCATTGTATGCACGTCTTTATAAATGAGGCCCCAGGTTATTTTGTTCTTGCGTTTGTACGATCCGAGGGAGCAAATGCAAACATCCTGTACAATGAACAATGCAGGAGAGAGCTAATGAATCTTGGGATGGTACTAAAAAAGTTCCTTTCTTAAATCCTAGGGTTGGAGTTCGGTCGAGCCCTTGAACTACACGGTAGTTTCGTTTCTCCAGGGTCCCGTGCGTATATTCCCCGTGCTGTCGGAGGGGTAGAGCGCGCTTCCCTTGAGAATGCCGTTCTGATTGGGCAGCGATTGTCTGCGAGCATGCAACTCGATGTGGGTGTGATGGAGATCGTCCTCTGCCGTCTTCCCGCACCCGCACAGAAAGGTCTCGCCCGTGTCCGGCGGATTCAGAAGCTCGTCCTTGGCGCAGCACACGTGGTGGTGGCAAAGCGCGAGCGCTTCGTGGTGGCAAACGTGGTGCGCTTCGTGAGCGAGGTGGCAGATGTGGCTGTGCGGGCTGTTGGTGCGCGAGCTGTGCGCGCTCGCGCCGTCAGCACCGGAGGGAATCCGAAAGGCCAGTTCCCTTTCCCGATGCCGTCTCGCTTTAGTCCTGACGGGCTTCAAGCAGCGATGCAGATGCACGGCAGGTCTGTATCCTTCGGGGTCGGCATGGAGCAGCACACGCGGGGTGGTTTCGTCCTCCAGAAGCTGCTGCGTGTGCAGGGCGGCGCAGCACGGCGAAACCGGCGTCAGGCAGGTCACGTGATTCTGGCACGCACAGTGCGAGTGGCTCAGAATCGATTTCCCCGGACAAAGCGCATCCGAATGGCAGTGGCTGTGTGTGTCGCCATTCACGTTGACTTTGGGCCGGCTGTGTGCGTGACAAGCCTTATTATTCGGGCGTCGTCCAGGACAGCACGCGCACCAGCAGTGCCACACGTCGTCGCGTTTTGCACAGTGGTGAATGAGTACGAACAACCCGAGCGTGACAGAAAACGCCCCGTAAAGGCAGCTGAAGATCATATCCAGAAAGTGACCCTGTGTTACCGCCAGAGCGCCGAACGTCCACGTGGTGACAAACAAAAACAGCGTGAAGGCGGCGGTCCGCAGCTGAGCCTTGAACGAGTGCTCGTTGGCCAGCATAGAGGGGTTGATCAGACCCGGGCAGCCGCCGTGGCACTGGCCGCCGCCGTCAGTCCCCGGCTCGCCCTGGTGGACGTCAGCCAGCCTCTGCTGCTCCTCGCTCATGGCCTTCAGCTCGTACTTCCTCTCGGGGTGTTTGCGCAGCTGGATGAAGGTGCACAGGAAGTAGATGCAGGTCACCAGGACGATGAAGGCCACGGGCCCATAGAACGCACCTAGACTGGGCTCCCACGCCATCCAACAGCTGCAAAGACAATGAAAGCAAAATGGACAATATTCGCAGTATTCATTATAAATGATTTATCTGTGAACATCATTATTGTTTTAAAGGGGTCATGAATTGAGAAATTAACTTGAGCTTTTGATATATAAGAAGTCATTGCACTATAAGAAAATCCTGTAAGTTTTAGAACTGAAAACGTCCTTGTTAGTCCAATAAAAGCTTTGATTAACACCAGACCCAGTGAACGACCAATCCTGAAATGTGCCTATAGATTGGTGAAACTCCGCCTCCACAGAAGAAATCAACGCCTACTTCATCGTTCCAATGTTAGCCCCGCCCACTGGTGTGTTAGTGAGATGAGGAGGAGAGAAGAGCGATACAGGACTAAAATAACATTACCTTTCAAAGGATCCTAATGCAGGAATATGATTATTTATTTTCAACAATGTGAATGTCTCAGTTGAGCTTTATTTATTTGTATTCGGTACATTTCACTGTGGATTCTTTGGTAAATCAATCGCATTTCGGACTTTAGACTTTTACGATATGGACTTGACAGTAATGCAACAACATGTCAGTAACTGTGTTCATTCTAATGCCTGATCTGATATTAATGATCCATGTACAGTTAGATGATCTTTGTCTGTGTGTCAGTAAATCAAACCAGTGACTGAACGCTCAACTTCACCTTGTTTCTCTTTGTAGGATGAAAATAATCTGTTATTTAAACGGTGATTAAATTATATATAGAAAGCGATCAAAGAGCGTTCCCTTTACAATCACTGGAGTTTATCAGTGACTGAGCTCTGGACCCGCACCAAAACTCATGTTTTATTCAATGAATCTCTTAATTACATCGAGTTTGCACTGTTAGTTATAATGAAAGCATGTGTTAGTGTGCAGAAATTGAGTTGCAATGATGAGATCACTGCTTTCATGAGCCCAACAACACCCATCGACTACAATGTTCATCACTGCAACCTTTCATGTCAGAGAGTAATACTTAGCTATTTCATAGGCAAAGATGTCAGCCAATCATAGCAGTGGACGTATACATTGAAGTTTCACAACAGACACGCCCCTTAAAACAGAGCTTTCAAATTAGAGGGCTAAAATAAAAGGGCCTTTTATTTCTAAATTATGACAATTTTTGATGTAAAAATCATACTAACATTATAAGTGCACCTAGGAAACATTATAAAACAATAAAACAACGCAGTTTATGAGCCCTTTAAATTCATGTTTCTATTAATTTTGAATAAGAATATCTTCCCCTCCCTCTTGCAGTGACATCTCTTCTCTTCTCTGATGATGAGGGCGGGGCAACCTGTCACTCACATAAGATCCACCAATAGCAGACCTCAACCATCCAATCAATTCCCCACAGACAAAATCAAGCCCCGCCCTACATTTGTTCTTCTTCCAGAAGCCGTTTCACTCAGATATACTATCTAACTGATGAACTCCACATTTAGTATGGAGTATGTTACTCTGAGCATCTCAAGTATATGACAGAGTGTCACTCAAACCTGTAAAAGAACATATAAGATTGATTTAGTTGCTACTTACACCGGCGTCTGCTCTCCACTGCCGTAGTTCTCGATGTTGATGGCTGCTGTGATGCCGCATATGATGAAGGGAACTCCTCCACTGATTAAATAAAACCTGCAGACACAAAACACACAAACAAATGATCATATTCACTCGTTCTTGATGTGGCTTCACAATGTTGAAGCTAAAAATACAGCATCTGATTTCAACAGTGAAGAGAGTGTTTTATGAGTGATATATTTGAACTGTCAGGACTGTTTGAGGGAAGCATTAAACACAAAGGAAAATCAGGATAAGAGTGATGTAGGAACCCAAAGCCAACCTAGAGGAAAGACAAAATGAGAAATAGACAAGAAAACGTGCACAATATGCACTCCAGAAAGACAAACTCAACACAAGTATACAGAAGTGAATGTACTGTGGTGATGTTAAACTCCAGGACTCAAGGGGGTGCTAGAGTTTCCTTCAAATGTCTACAGTGTTTGTGTTTACAGTGTTAACATGTTTATAATGTTAACTAACTTTAACTTGCTCTGCAAATTTATCTTCAAACTGTGCATCCTCCATGATGTTAGTTTTTCATTAAGAGGTTTTAGTAAAAATATCTGCATCTGCTTTTGATGCATCAGCGTTATCATTAACTAAAACTACAAAAATAACAAAGCTGACATACTAGTATAAAATATGAAATTTGATGAAAATGAAACTGAACGAAAATTAGAAGTTCAAGTACAATACTAACTGAAATTAAACAAAAACTGAAATAAAAATGACTATTTAGAAATGAAAAATGACAAAATCACATTACTAAAAATTAAACTGATATGAAACCTGAAATATAAAAGCAAAAGCTAATTCAAAATATTAATCAACTATTATAATAATAATAACAATGTTAATAATTACTAAAATAACACTGATGTATGCATTTAAATGAATGTAATTCAATACTGTAGTTACATTTTTAGAAATATATATAAAAAAGGGAAAAATCAAATAATAAAATTACTAAAAATGAAACAAATGAAACCTGAAATATAAAAGCAAAATCTAATTTGAAATATTAACAAACTAAAATAATAATAACTAAAATAACAGATGCATTTAAATGAACGTAATTAAATGTCATAGTTAAATATTTAGAAATATTAAATAAATACGGAAAAATTACAAAATCACATACAGAATTACTGAAAATTAAACTGAAATGAAACCTGAAATATAAAAGCAAAAGGTAATTTGAAATATTAATAAGCTAAAATAATAATAATTGGTAAAATGACACTGAAGCATTTAAATTAACGTAATTAAATATCATAGTTAAATATTTAGAAATGTTTTTTTTTTTTAAAAAACTAAGGAAAAATGATAAAATCACATAACAAAATTACTAAAAATTAAACTGAAATGAAACCTGAAATATAAAAGCAAAAGCTAATTTGAAATATTAATAAGCTAAAATAATAATAATTGCTAAAATAACACTGAAGCATTTAAATGAACGTAATGAATTATCATAGTTAAATATTTAAAAAAAAAAAAAACCTAAGGAAAAATGATAAAATCACATAAAATTACTAAAAATTAAACTGAAATGAAAACTGAAATATAAAAGCAAAAGCTAATTCAAAATACTAATAAACTATAATAGTAATTACGAAAATAACACAGATGCATATAAATGGACATAATGAAATATAGTTCTTCAATGCATTTAAGGAAAAGGGTGAAAAACATGCATTTTAACTGTATTTTACTACTTTTCTTAAACATTTTGAATCTATTAGACTACAGTGACTGTTTGGTTAAAATTTAAATTATTTAAGAGCAAATACATGAATATATCAAACATCTTCAAAAGGTGAAAAAGAGAGGGACGAGAGAGAGAGAGGGTGTGTTAAAGTGCTGTCACATCCTGATAGAGGTGCTTCTTTCATGGGACCGTATGTCTCCTAATGTAGCCATCATTCTGCACACACACACACAGTTTCACGACCTCTTCTCCTCTTTTTCCCGTTTTCAGACTTAATCTTCTCGCCCTGCTGTTTACCGCCCACATTCACTGAGCTACAAAATGGCAGACTGAAGACGGTGAAGTTCAAGCACAACAATCATCAGTTATAAATGGACCTCCTTCTGCCGCGACACGAACACAACAAAACATTACAGAGCAGAGCACATGACATTTAACATGGGTGTTTCAAAGCACAACCTCCATGAGACTCCAGGATTACTTCATCTAAACAATAATAAGGGTTAACATTGTCGTAAAGTTTCCAAAGTATGTAATCATTTAGTCTTTCTTTCTTGATTTTCATGTGAAGGTATTCGGCTCGTGGTGCTCTGACTGTCATGTCAGCTTTATTTCTATAGCGCTTTATACAATACAGATTGTTTCAGATTTGATTCAGTCAGTTCAGTGTTGATTCAGTTCGGTTCAATAACTGTGTGAAAAGTGAATGAGGACAGACTCTCCCATAATGCCTCTCTTCATGCACAGCTTCAGAATCACGTCCTCATGAATCACAACTGAAGACATTGAGAAATGGAGGAAGACTATGACCTGGTGGAAGGTCGCTTTGATAGGACGCCGGCACTGATGTGATTCAGCGTGTGTGTGTGTGTGGGAAATTGATTTCTCTCCATCGGCTCCTGTGACAGACGGCATTAAAGTCAATCACATGAGATCGGCCCGGCGAGCAAAGATACACCAGCGTCAGCACATTATCTGCTTTAAAAACGCCACACACACACACACACACACGCTCCCCAAAGGGAATGAACTACACACGTGCTCCTCGAAGAATAACATACAAGCAAATGACTGTAATTTCAGGCTGTGATTCAGGGCTGTTTTGACATCTCGATAGCATCCCAGTTCGTCTCTTCGGGGTTCGGCCGAGATTAAAACAGCCACCCTCTGTGTGCAGACATGCGGGTGTAGTCCAAACACGCTGCATAATTCATGAAATTATCCAACATTTTCAGCAAAAGCTGTTTGCCCTGTGATACAGTATGTAGCCGTTTATTAAACTAAAATCACCAAATCCTTGGAATCATCAAAGAAGACTTGTGCTTTTGAAAGAAGTCTCTTCTGCTCCCCTGCTTTTTTAAAATAAAAATAAAAAATACAGTAAAAATGTGAAATATTATTACAATTTAAAACAGCTGTTTTCTATGTGAATATATAGTAAACTGTAATTTATTCCTGTGATCAAAGCTGAATTTTCAGCATCATTACTCCAGTCTTCAGTGTCACATGATCCTTCAGATTATCATTCTAATATGATGATTTGATGCTCAAGAAACATTTCTGGTTATTATCAGTGTTGAAAACAGTTTTCAACAATGCAACAACATGTTGCTTCAGATTTTTGTGGAAACTGTGATACAGTACCATTCAAACTTTGGTGTAAACACGATTTTTTTTAAAGGAAATTAATACTTTTATTCATCAAGGATGCATTAAACTGATCAAAAGTGAAATTAAAGACTATTTCGAATGCTGTTCTACTGAACTTTCTATTAATCAAAGAATAGATAATCAGAAATGTTGAGCATCAAATCATCATAATAGACTGATTTCTGAAGGATCATGTGACACTGAAGACTGGAGTAACGATGCTGAAAATTCAGCTTTGATCACAGGAATAAATTACACTTTAACATATATTCACATAGAAAACAGCTATTTTAAATTCTAATAATATTTCACATTTTTTACTGTATTTTTGATCAAATAAATGCATCTATCTATCTATCTATCTATCTATCTATCTATCTATCTATCTATCTATCTATCTATCTATCTATCTATCTATCTATCTATCTATCTATCTATCTATCTATCTATCTATCTATCTATCTATCTATCTATCTATCTATCTATCTATCCAGATAGCATTGAACAATTTGGAGTCTGTAAGATTTTTTAATGTTTTTTGAAGAAGTATCTTCTCCTCAAGGCTGCATTTTTTGACAAAAAAAAAATACAGTAAAAAAAAAACGTAGAAATTTTGAAATATTATTACAATGTAAAATAGCTGTTTTTTATCTGAATATATGTTAAACTGTAATTTATTCCTGTGATGAAAGCTGGATTTTCAGCATCATTACTCCAGTCTTCAGTGTCAATCATTCTAATATTAAGAATTAATATAAGCGTAAATACTTCTTCATTGGGCTCCTAATGTACGTGATGTGTGCATTGCAGGCAAAAAGTCACTTGATCATGATCACAACTAGTCCACAAGTGGCATGGATGGGTCAAACTGTTCCATACAGAGCAAACAACTCATGCAGTCGGATATCAGCACTTCTGGTCATGCTGAATCAAAGCGATCGTTGCGCTGCGACCTCTCTCTCAGCTGCACCACTGCGTCTGCGACCTTCATCACACCTGCAGTGTTTACAGAGGATCTGCTGACTAATGGGCTGAAAACAAGCTGACTATTAACCGTAATAGCAGAACAACAGTCATAACAAACAATGCTATAATGCTTTTTACTGTATTATTGTAGCAACTTTTTAAAGTATTTTAGGCAAGACACTTCAGAAAAAAACATTGTTTTATCATGTACCGGTCAGTTTTGGTCTATTTGGCTTCCATAACTTCTTTCAGAGTAGTGGAAAGAAAACATGCAAAATACATATTTAAGTGTTTATTTTATTGAACTTTATCTGTTTGCATCTGTAGATTTCAGTTACAATACATATTTTTTGTGTCAGAAATCGTCTCGGTTACAAAGGTAACCCTCGTTCCCTGAAGGAGGGAACGGAGACGTACGTCGGACAGACCGACGAATAGGAATCTCGCCAGAGAAGCCAATCTACTTCGAGTGTAACTAAACGAGCCAATGCACATTGGCATGCAATCATCTGCATCAGCTGCTCACCTCGCAGCGCGGGTATATAATGAGCAGCAGGTGCGTTGCATCTTCAGGTTTTCGCTGAGGAGCCGAACCAAGCAGGCGGCAGCACAGCAGGACAACAACTGTGGCGACGGGACGTACGTCTCCGTTCCCTCCTTCAGGGAACGAGGGTTACCTTTGTAACCGAGACGTTCCCATTCAGTCGGTCACGTTTCGACGTACGTCGGACAGACCGACGAATAGGAATCCCTACCAAAGCGCCACAGGAGCTGCCCTCCTCCAGCGCTCTGTTGTAAGCCACCTGAACCCCCTTGCCTGCGGACGGTGGGACAGGGCTAACACACAGAGAGGGTCGATCACTGTTGTTCCAAAACCCATTCAGTGAGACTATTGGATAACGCTGGGAAAGCGTAACCTTCGTTTGAAGGAACGCTGCGGAAGCCACATCCTTCCCCGAAGGAGTTATGTGGAGAAGTACATATGGACTAACCCTGTAGGGCTGTGCTACATATGGAAGAACTGGGGTGACTCCAACTCGATAGAGATGGGTTCTCCCAGAGGGAAAGACACGGGCTTCGTTTAAGAGCAGCCGTGGAAAAGCCATATGGGATCCCCGTAGGGTCACACATATGGAACCCAGCCCAAATCCGGTTCTCAAGGATACAACGGAGTATAGGCCTGGCGCCAGACGCTCCGCCACGTCGGCTGCCGAAGGGTAACCGGAGGACTCAACAGGGTCTGCCCGTAGGGACTCTCTGGAGAATAGAACGCGCATGTAGCGCAGCAAGCCGACACTAAGCCGGGGCCTCTCCGTGCCTCTGACCTGAGGCGAGAACACGGGAGGAGACCGGCTCGACACGAAGGCTATAGTATCTAGCGAACGTGTTAGGGTGTCGCCCAGCCCGCAGCTCTACAAATGTCTGTTAGCGAGGCGCCACGAGCCAGCGCCCAGGAGGATGCCACACCTCTCGTGGAGTGAGCATGCAACCTGAGCGGGCAGGGCACGCCCTGAGCTTGGTAAGCCAGGGCGATGGCATCCACTATCCAGTGGGCCATCCTCTGCTTGGAGACAGCCTTTCCCTTCTGCTGGCCTCCGTAACAGACAAAGAGCTGGTCTGAGGTCCTGAAGCTTCGAGTTCTGTCTATGTACAGTCGCAAGGCGCGAACTGGACAGAGCAAAGCCAGGGCTGGGTCTGCCTCCTCCGAGGGCAGCGCTTGCAGGCTCACTACCTGGTCCCTGAAGGGAGTGGTAGGAACCTTGGGCACATAGCCAGGCCGGGGTCTTAGTACCACATGGCTATCACCCGGCCCGAACTGTAGGCACGATTCGTCGACCGAAAATGACTGCAGGTCCCCTACCCTCTTGACGGAGGCCAATGCCACCAGCAGCAAAGTCTTCATAGACAGAATCTTTAAGTCTGCTGACAGCAAAGGCTCAAAGGGAGCAATCTGGAAGTGCTCTGAGCACCAGAGTAAGGTCCCAAGAGGGTATGGAGGGGGGACGAGGAGGATTTAACCGTCTCGCCCCCCTAAGGAACCTGACGACCAGGTCGTGCTGACCAACAGATTTGCCATCTATGTGGTCGTGGTAAGCGGAGATAGCAGCAGAATGGACTTTGAGGGTGGAGGGGGACAGCCTACGCTCCAACCCCTGCTGCAAGAAGGAAAGCACAACACCGATCGAGCATCTTCGGGGTCTTCCCCGGCGAGAAGAGCACCACTCGACGAACAGGTTCCACTTCGAGGCGTAAGCACGGCTCGTAGACAGTGCGCGAGCCGAAGTGATGGTGTTAAGTACCTCGGGGTAAGTCACCTAGAACCTCCGCGTCCCGTCCAGGGACCAGACATGGAGTTTCCGGAGGTCTGGACGCGGGTGCCAAAGAGTGCCCCGTCTCTGAGAAAGAAGGTCGTTCCTCAGAGGAATGGGCCAGGGAGGGGCTGTCGCGAGGAGTGAGAGTTCTGGGAACCAGGTCCGGTTGGGCCAGTAAGGCGCAATCAGCAAGACCTGCTCCTCGTCCTCCCTGACTTTGCACAGAGTCTGTGCAAGTAGGCTCACTGGGGGAAACGCATATTTGCGCAGGCCCCGGGGCCAGCTGTGTGCCAGTGCGTCTGTCCCGAGTGTTCCCCCGGTCAGAGAGTAAAACAACTGGCAGTGGGAGGTTTCTGGTGAGGCAAACAGGTCTACCTGAGCCTCTCCGAACTCTCTCCAGATCAGCTGAACCACCTGGGGGTGGAGTCGCCATTCTCCTGGCAGCGCAGCTCGTGATAGCTCGTCGGCCACACGGTTGAGCACACCGGGGACATGAGTGGCGCGGAAGCGACCTCAGAAACTTCCGACTCCACAGGAGGAGATGGCGGGCGAGTTGCGACATGCGACGGGAGCGTAGACCACCTTGATGGTTGATGTACGCAACGGTCGCAGTGTTGTCCGTACGGACCAGTACATGCTTGCCCCGTAGCAGGCCTTTGAGGCGGCTCAGAGCAAGGCGTACTGCCAGCAACTCGAGGCAGTTGATGTGCCAATGCAGATGGGGTCCCGTCCAAACCCCTGACACTGCATGCCCGTTGTACGTGGCACCCCAGCCGGTGGCAGAAGCATCTGTGAACACCACAGCATGCCGGGACACCTGTTCTAAGGGCACTCCTGCCCGAAGAAACAAGGGGTCCGACCACGGACTGAAGGTTCGGCGGCACTCCTGAGTGATTGACACCCGGAACGTGCCACGCTGCCACGCCCATCTCGGGACTCGGCCGTGAAGCCAGTGCTGAAGCGGTCTCATATGAAGCAGACCGAGCGGTGTTACAGCCGCAGCAGCCGCCATATGCCCCAGGAGCCTCTGAAAGAATTTCAGTGGGACCGCTGTCCTGCCGTTGAACGTATTCAGGCAGTTCAACACTGACCGAGCACGTTCCTCTGTGAGGCGTGCTATCTGCTCGACCGAATCCAACTCCATACCGAGAAAAGAGATCCTCTGCACCGGGGCGAGTTTGCTCTTTTCCCAGTTGACCTGAAGCCCCAACTGGCTGAGGTGTCTGAGCACCAAATCCCTGTGTTCGCACAACTGATCCCGGGACTGTGCTAAAATGAGCCAGTCGTCGAGATAGTTGAGAATGCGAACACCCTGTTCTCTCATGGGAACAAGGGCTCCCTCCACGACCTTCGTGAAGACGTGGGGAGACAGGGCCAGCCCGAAGGGTAGGACTCTGTACTGATATGCCCGACCTTCGAACGCGAACCGCAGGAAAGGCCTGTGTCGCGGAAGGATCGAGACATGAAAGTACGCGTCCTTCAGGTCGATCGCTGCAAACCAATCCCGGGGACGGACGCATTCGAAAATGCGTTTCTGCGTGAGCATCTTGAACGGTAGCTTGTGAAGGCTCCGATTCAAGACGCGCAGATCCAGGATCGGTCGTAACCCGCCGCTTTTCTTGGGTACAATGAAGTAGGGACTGTAGAACCCTGACCTCATATCGGCTGGAGGGACCGGCTGTATCGCATCCTTCGCCAGTAGGACTGCGATCTCCGCACGCAAGACAGGGGCATCGACATCTTTCACTACAGTGAAGTGGACACCCCTGAACCTGGGGGGACGCCGGGCGAACTGAATCGCATAGCCGAGCCTGATGGTCCGAATGAGCCAGCGGGACGGACTGGTGAGCGCTAACCAGGCCCCCAGAGACCGTACCAGCGGGACCAGAGGAACCACAGGCGCACCCGCAGCGGGGCAGCGAGGTGGAACGCAGGGACGCGGCCCGGGGGGCTCTCTCTGCGAGGCGGCCCGACGCGGCGTCACAGTGTGCTGTGCAACACTTACCTGCTTCCACGGGTGGACAGAGGGAGCAGTCGAGGCTTTGACTGCCTGCTGCTCGCTGCTGTCCGCTGGCGAGAGAAGAGGGGGATGAGAGTGGTGAGGTTCTTGCCCTCCCACTGCTCTCCGAGCCCTCTTCGGACCCGGAGATAGAGGAAACTGCTCTTTTATTGAGAATTTGGGTACCGCTGGCTGTTGGGCCAGCGGCGGAACAAAAACAAAAGGAAACAAAAAGATTTTCCACCCGGCCCTCCTCCGGGGGGAAGGAGCGGTGCGGTCACCACCTCCTGTAGAGCAGTCCTCTCCATCTCCGGGTCGCCCGTCCTAGGGCCGCTTGGACTTGGCCTTGCCACCCTTCTTCTTGGGGGGTGGCGGGGACGGGCTGGGCGCCCCGACCGCGACCGGCTCCACGGCGCCGCTTAGCCGGAGGCTGCTGCTGCTGGGGCGCGGGAGCGGGGCGGCCGCAGGGGGCGCCCTCGGCGACGAGCAGTCTGAGGTGCTGCGGGCGGTGGTGGAGCAGCAGCTGACCGCCTCGGCAGGATATGACTGATGGCCTCAGACTGCTTTTGTACAGTCGAGAACTGTTGGGCAAAGTTCTCGACCGGGTCGTCGAAGAGGCCGGTCTGGGACACGGGGGAATTAAGAAACCTGACCTTGTCGGTATCCCTCATGTCCGCGAGACACAGCCAGAGATGGCGCTCCTGGACCACAAGTGTGGACATCGCACGACTCCACTGACCGCGCCGTAACCTTCGTCGCACGAAGCGCGAGGTCCGTCGCGGCACGAAGTTCCTGAAGAACTTGTGGGTCATGACCACCCTCGTGCAGATCCCTCAGTGCCTTGGCCTGATGGACCTGCAACAACGCCATAGCGTGTAGGGCAGAGGCAGCTTCCCCACAGGCCTGGTAAGCCTTGCCGGTAAGATCCGACGAGTGCTTACAGGCCCGGGAAGGGAGAGACGGCTCCCCCCGCCAGGTGGAGTTAGGGCACAGTTGCATAGCAACGGCCCGTTCCACAGGGGGTATGCGCGTATAACCCTTCGCTGCCCCGCCGTCAAGGGTGGTGAGGGAGGAGGACCCACCGACACGGTTTCGGGCAGTAAAAGGTGCCGTCCACGTGCCAGTGAGCTCTTCATGCACCTCCGGGAAGAAAGGCACTGGGGTGGGGGGCTGAGAACCAGCCCTTGCCACCCCGAGATACCAATCGTCCAACCTCGAGGGCTCGGGACACGGTGGAGGATTCCACACGAGCCCGACCCTGTTGGCGGCCCGGGAAAGCATAGCCATCATTTCCGGGTCTGAATCGGGCACAGTTGTCACTCCCGAGGGAGGCAGCTGCGCCGAATCGTCATCCGCGGAAGTATCAGGCTCACCCTCCGATGCAGCGATCGACATCCGGTCATCCTGGGGAGCTCCGAAGGATACGGATGGTACACACCTCTGGGGTGGTCCACCACGCTCCCGGCAGCTCTACTGGCTGCGGAGTGCAGGAGGGATGAGGGTTCCTAGGGGGTTGGTTCCCCGAAGGAAGCGCGCTCACCGTGATCCTCAGGTCACCAGTGCCGCTGCCCGAAGCAACCCTCTGAGGAGGATTGGAACGAGGCAACGGCACCGGGACTCCGCCTTGCAGGAACTGGAGTCTAGACCGCAACTCCGCGACGGTCATCATCCCACAATGGGTACATGACTCGTCCACAAACGCCGCCTCAGCGTGCCTTAAGCCCAAGCACGCGATACAGCGTTGGTGACCATCCCGGGGCGCCAGGTAACGACCGCATTCAGCAGCACACAAGTAGAACGACATCTTTAAAAAGACGCGAACTACTCGTGTAAGCTCTTTCAAGGACTGACTCTTTTAGGTGCTGAAGCACGCAGGGGAATAGCCGCTGCAGCACAGACAGGGAATGTGCAGCCTGTCGTGTGCACTCTCTTTGCAGACGCTGCTCTTACCAGCTGTGAGAACAGCTTTTTAGCGCTCTTAAAGCGCACCGTCACCAGCCGTGAAAACGGCCTTCACGCTGATACACAGCTTAATTTGCTCAAATAAAAAAGGCAAAACACAAAGCAAAGAAGAAAAAATCGGCCCCGCTGCTGTGCTGTTCCTCCTGCACCGGACGAGAAGAGCAGTCAGAGAGAGAGCTGGCTCGTTGAAGTCCGTTCTTCAAACACTCGCTCGTAGAAACCACCGTGTTTGCAGTAGTTCGGCTCCGAAGCGAAAAGCTGAAGATGCAACGCACCTGCTGCTCATTATATACCCGCGCTGCGAGGTGAGCAGCTGATGCAGATGATTGCATGCCAATGTGCATTGGCTCGTTTAGTTACACTCGAAGTAGATTGGCTTCTCTGGCGAGATTCCTATTCGTCGGTCTGTCCGACGTACGTCGAACGTGACCGACTGAATGGGAACTCCACTTCAGCAGCTTTACGCACTCCAAACTTTACAGTTTTATTCATATCTATATTCTGAAGGTTTGTTCATATATAATTTGCCTGATTTATAGAACATTTTATTCCTAAAAACATGGTGAAAATGCATGTTTTTTTCTGGTTGTTTTTTAAAGTATTTTCTGATTTCTGGAATGATAAAAATGGATATCCAAAACTGGCTTTATCAAGTGTTCAGATTTCAGTTTTGGAATTGTATGCAAACTAGTGCGTATTTAATTAGTGAATGCATGATTTGCATATTTAAATATAACATTTCAGAAAACTTGTAAATGTACTTTTTTTTTTGTTGTTGTTGTTGCATTTCTTAATTTAATTATTTAACTGATTACTGTTTACCCTATTTACTTGGGGTGTCTTGCCTGACATGACTTGAACTCAATTAATAGCATGTTAGTGTAAAAGGTAATTGATGTTCTATAAGCCTTTAAACACAGAAAACATGTTCAAATGAGGCTGCAACATGAACTTACGCTCGGCTAAAAGAGAAACTGCTTCTGAGAGAGAGAGAGAGAGAGAGAGGGAAGATGTGAGAGTGTAAAATAGATGTGCTGATCCAACCAACAATCAAGAAATAAAATGAACAGCAGGAGGTTTGAAGCATGAGAATTATTCTGAAGACAGATAAACGAAAAAACAATCACTCCGCTTGCAGTCGTAGAGCAGAATCACTCTGGAAAGAAACACGTTTCAATCAAACTCGTGGAAGTGCACATCACAGACGAGGAAAAACATTACTGAGCTATTGATCCATTTCATGGATACTTTCAGAATAGCACACTATTCTTATACTATACTATTATCTGCTGTACACTGTAGCCATAGCACACACATATGAATGCTTGCAATTACATTTAAAGAAATATTAGGCTTTTTCATGTTCTCTGTTAATTAAGAACCAAATTAATTGTAGAAAAGAGGCAGAACTGAAGTGTACACTGAGCATCGTGCTGAAGTGCTCCACGTCAGAGAGCTGAAGATTGTTCTGTCATTCTGGTTTACAGCGTCTGACTCACGTCTTACAGGCCAGACCGTTTCTGAACGCTTGCCGCCGAGAGAACACTATGTGACCTACTTTCAACACAATAAAACCCAAACATTCCACTCAGAAGTACTAAAAATCCCAGATTAAAAACTGTGAAGCACCAGTCATCATAGAACAAGCAGAAAAGATGTGTTATATATATATATATATATATATATATATATATATATATATATATATATATATATATGTATAGCAAAAGCAGCTGTGAAAATAAATCTGCATTGTTTATCCTTTTGATCTGTCATTCAAAAAATTCACAAAACTATAACCTTTTATTGAAGGAAAATAATTGAAAGTTGATGGGGGGGGGGGGTTCACATTATGAAATAATTTTTTTTCTCCAAAATGCCTGATGAGTTTGGAGAATACCTGACCAGAGATCAGAGATCATTCCTTCATGCAGAATCTCTCCAGATCCTTCAGATTCCCAGCTCCATGCTGGTGCTTCTTCTCTTCAGTTCACTCCACTCATTTTCTTTAGGGTTCAGGTCAGGGGACTGAGATGGCCGTGGCAGAAGCTTCATTTTGTGCTCAGTGACCCATTTTTGTGTTGGTTTTGATGTTTGTTTTGGATCATTGTCCTGATGGAAGATCCAACCACGGCCCATTACTGGATTTCTAGCAGAAGCGGTCAGGTTTTGATTTTTTATCTGTTGGTATTTGATAGAATCCATGATGCCATGTATCTGAACAAGATGTCCAGGACCTCCAGCACAAAAATAGGCCCACAACATGAAAGATCCAGCAGTATATTTAACCGTGGACATGAGGTACTTTTTATCCATGTGTGCGCCAAACCCATCTGGTGGGTTTGCTGCCAAAAAGCACTTGTTTTAGTTTCATCTGACCACAGAAGCCTGTGAAGTTCCAGTCTTGTCTGACAACTGAATATGCTGGAGATTGTTTCTGGATGAGAGCAGAGGATTTTTCTTGAAACCCTCCTGAACATCTTGTGGGGATGTAGGTGCTATTTGATCATTTTTTTTAGGCTTTCTGAGACTCAAGACTCAACTAATCTCTGCAGTTCTCCAGCTGTGATCCTTGGAGAGTCTTTGGCCACTCAAACTCTCCTCCTCACTTCACATTAGGACGATTTAGACACATGTCCTCTTCTAGGCAGATTTATAACATGTTTAGTTGATTGGAACTTCTCAATTATTGCCCTGATGGTGGAAATGGGGATTTTCAATGTTTTAGGTATTTTCTTACAGCCACTTTCTATTTTGTGAAGCTCAACAATCTTTTGCTGCACATCAGAAATATATTCTTTGGTTTTACTCATTGTGATGAATGATTATGGGAATTTGGCCCTTGTGTTTCCTCATGTTTATATTCCTGTGGAACAGGAAGTCATGGCTGGACAATTTTATGCTCCTAAGCTAAAAAATGTAAATATGAATGGGAATATACTTCAGAGATATTTTACTCATAAGAATTTCTAGGGTGCCAATAATTGTGGCCAACATGTATTGAAGAAAAACATAATTTCATAATGTGAGTTTCCCCCCACTTTCAACTGTTTTCCTTCAATGAAAAGTTAGAATTTTGCGAATTTTTTGAATGAAAGATCAAAAGGATAAACAATGCAGATTTATTTTCACAGCCACCTTTGCTCATATTTACTAAGGGTGCCAATAATTATATATATATATATATATATATATATATATATATATATATATATATATATATATATACACACACACACACACACACACACACACACACACACACACACACACACACACACACATATATATACACATTATATATATATATATATATGTTAAAATGTATATACGCACAATACATTCCTCTAAATTGTTATTAAATGTACACAATTGTGTGTTAAACAACCAAAAACAGAACTCAACAATTCACAAACTATAAAACAAAGTAGTCCTACCTATAGACAGACATACCGCGGTATAAACGGTAACTTCCAAACTGACCAGCCCAAGGGTGAAGATAAATTCATCACACACTGATTAAATACACGCTGCTCTGCGATCTGACTCTTATTCTCTCTACGGGTGGTTAATTCACATGTTGAATTTCCCCTGAACACAAATTGATTGGGCTTATTAGCCTGACACTGACAGAAGGTTAACATGAAGGTTACAATCAACATCCCGACGCTGCATCTGTCTGTCTCATGTTTACTGACTGGATCTTCACTGTAAGAGGTTCATCTTGACAGATCATTTGCTCTTCAGACTAATGTCAAGCACCAAGTGGCTAATTTGTTCAAATTAACTCTGCAAGTGTCATAACCCGAGAACAACACGATGTCTCAATGAAACCTGGAGACGAGCATACGTGCGTTTGTGATGGTTCTTACCTCAGCATGGGTGATCTGGCGGGGTGAGGCGGCGCGTGGTCTCCGTCCTGTGCTTGCTGTGGCTTTTTGGTCACCTGTCTGTAGATGTTTCGTGCTGTTACGCCCAACCAGAGCATAGTGGACAGAGAAGAGTAATGCAACACGATCCCGACCTGAAACACACACAGACACACACAGCTGAGTGTTTGAGGCGCAAAACAATTCCAGATAAACAAAATGAGATGTTTTTTGATCATGCCATTTTTAGCAGCATATTAAGTACCATGTTAATACCATGGTACATGAATATGGTAAAACAAAAAATACTTTTATATTTGGCAAGGATGCATTAAATTGATCAAAAGTGGCTTAAAATGTTGCAATAGATTTTTGCTTCAAATAAATGCTGTTCTTTTACATTTTCTATCCATCAAAGAATCCTGAAAAAAAAAGAAAAAAGAAAAAAAAAGAATCTGTTTCCACAAAAATATGACTGTTTTCAACATTGATAATAATCAGAAATGTTTCTTGAGCAGCAAATATTAGCAGCATATTAGACTGATTTCTGAAGGATCATGTGACACTGAAGACTGCAGTAATGATGCTGAAAATTCAGCTTTGATCACTGAAATAAATTACACTTTACTATATATTCACATAAAAAACAGCTGTTTTAAATGGTAATAATATTTCACAATTTTTACTGTATTTTTGATCAAATAAATGCAGCCTTGCTGAGCAGAAGAGACTTCTTTCTAAAACATAAAATAAATATGTTAAAAACAAAAATCTTACCCACCCCCAAACTTATAACAGTAGATATATGAAACAATTTAGCAAAAGCAAATAAGATAGACATAAATGCCTCTTTAACAGCTTCGTTCAGTGATAATTTTGCCTTTGGTTGTCATCTATCAAATCAAACACATTAAACGCATCAGGTTGGATGACAGTAACATCAAATGTCATGTGTGTCTTATCACCATTAAACCTGATAATGAAACCCATAAAACAACTGAAATGGTTAGTGACTGATCTTAATAATCTCAAGGCCAATTAATCAGCCAGGCTAGTCTATCTAAATAAAAAAAAAACTCTAATAGTATCTTAATGATACTACAATAACACCGCAAAACACACACAGATCAACGTTAAGCTGAACATGCAACTATATACAGCTCCTGTCCCTCTGTCGTCGCATTATTTCGTTAATCTGTAATCTAAATGAAATGCTGCGCTGTCATATATTCAGCAGGAATCCCGGCTAAATATATTTTCTCTCATCCACTTACGCATCACTCTGTTTGCAGAGACAGCGAATAAAATAATCACATTTCCCCTGCGTTCTCGTCTGAGCGTTTGTCTGGGGAGCCGCGTGGGCTGTGAAAACAACATATATGTTCACAAACACTCATGTGAAATGATCCAGAAGAGAAAGATAAAGGGCAAAACTCCAAAGATCCATATCATCAGGAGACAATGATTGACAACGGATTCCCATTACACAGATTACACTTTCCCATGTCATCCATCACGCGGCCAAGGCCAATCAAATCCAGCGTCTCTACAGGCGGCTCTCTGAGATGAAACACATGAAGATGAATAAATATAAATCTGAGAACGACCTTGAGCCGCGACACTGAACCCCACAGAAAATCCCTGACAAACCCAGAGCCATTTGTCCAGAGCTTAACAACGTGTTCCAACCAGTACAACGTGATCAATCGCATGTAAATCTGCAGTGACCTTGACAGGTGATGAGCAAGATGCTTGGTCTTTATTTTCTTTCATTTCATTCCTGCTCCAAATAACTTATTTTATATATATACGCAATGGCAGTTGGAATAATACTTGGAATAATTAAGACTTTTTGATGATATAGTAAGAAGTCTTTTCTTCTCACCAACGCTGCATTTATTTGAAAATACAGTAAAAAAATTGAAATATTATTACAATTTAAAATAGCTGTTTTCTATGTGAATATATAGTAAACTGTAATTTATTCCTGTGATCAAAGCTGAATTTTCAGCATCATTACTCCAGTCTTCAGTGTCACATGATCCTTCAGAAATGTTTCTTGAGCAGCAAATCATCATATTAGAATGATTTCTGAAGGATCATGTGACACTGAAGACTGGAGTAATGATGCTGAAAATTCAGCTTTGATCACAGGGATAAATTACATACATGTATATATAAATACACACACATACATGTATTTATTTAAGAAATATGTATACATATATATTTACATAAAGTTTTAATTACATATAAATATTTTATATAGAAATATATTTTTGTTAAATATATACACGTTTGTGTATTTGTATATACATTATAAATATACACAGTACACACACATGTATAATGTAAACACAAACTTTTATTTCGGATGTGATTAATCACAATTAATCATTTGACAGGGCTAATGCAAATCTACTATAGGCCATAAAGTAAAAATCATGATTGGCTCATTATATCTGTCAGAATTGTAATATCAGTGCATATCTAGTGAATTTAGCACTCTCAAAAGTATGCATTATTACGTTATATAATGTTATTAAATTGTTAATAAATTACTGAATATGATTTGATTATGAGTCAAGGTAGCAAACAGGATTCAAATTCACATTCAAGGAAGTAGAATTAAAAAGTAATGAAATTCATATAAGTGTAGTTTTCAATATTGCATTTAATTTTTGCCTTCTATGTCTGAATATGTTTAAAAAGCTCTTATATACTGCAGCAGAGATTCATGTGAAGTCTGCAGGGTTCAGAGTCGAATCAAGACACACCAAGATATCACACTGACAAACCCACTGCACTTATATAAATGTACAGCGTCCCACTGACCCAAACTTTAACATCATCTTTATCTTTAGTCCATAATGTGGGATGAAATGCAGTCGTGCTACACAATGACTGAAGCCCTTTAGCGCTGCACACACATCCACATCCATCTGAAGGGACAAAAGCACCACTGAAAGCACCTGAAGGCACAACAGCATCTAAAGTGCAAATATATGATGATCTAAATAGATGACTTCAAGTCTGTAAAGCATTTTCATTAAGGTCAGAGGCCGTATGCATGAGGCACCAGAAACACGCTCCGTACACACCACTACACATGAATAATCGATTTTTAGGGGCGGCAATGTATTGAAAGAGTCTATCTGAGAGGGGGAGATAAAGAGAGCACAGATGAAAAGGCACGAGACTCACGGCCTGGCAGATGATGGGGTATTTGATTCGGTTGATGCCTCCGGCGAACACGGCGAACGTCAGGGCCGTGTGGAAGCAGAAGTTGAGAAGCATGTGCCATCCCTTCCGACTGATCCGGATTGTACTGGAAAAGCGGGATAAAACAGACACACACAACATATGGTCAACGTGTAAACCGGATTAAATCCCTAAATGTGCCTCTGAGTGCATAAGAGAGACATACAGGTCATCATAACACACCACAACAGAGCAGAAACACTGCAGACACGTGACATCAGAGGAGGGTTATAAAGATATTACTGACAACAGAAGAGGTCTGAGTATACATTTTTACTTTTATTTGTCTTTTATATTATAGTATATATGCTTTTTTAAAAATAAAAATAATAAAATATATATTAGAAAATACAATATGTCATAAAATACAATAAATTACAATATTTTAATGTTTTAAAAAAAATATTTTAGTACATATGTTTATATTTTTGTATTATAGATAAAATAAAATATATTATAAAATAAAAAGATAATATTAAAATATTAAATACATTTTTTGTTTATTATGTTTATGTTTTAGTATTTTTATTTTATTTTTTAAAATTAAATATATAATAAAATATAAATTAAAATTATATAATATAATTTATTTTATGTTTTCAAATTCTGTCCATTTTATCATTAAATTCAAACAATAAATGGCGTTTTGACGTTCTTAAATGTGACGTCAGATCGCTGTAATGCCTCAGTTCAGGAAGACTAGCAGATTGCGAGTCTTTTCTTCCTCTTCAATACAAGTTATACCTTGAAAAACATGCATGAACATCAAAGGTATGTTGAAAGATATAGTACAACTTACTGTAATTTATCATGTCTCATGTAATCACTTTATTTGTGTTTCAACCGCGGAAAGACGTCAATAAAACAGCTTTATATATATATACAAACCCGATTCCAAAAAAGTTGGGACACTGTACAAATTGTGAATAAAAACAGAATGCAATGATGTGGAAGTTTCAAATTTTAAAATATTTTATTCAGAATACAACATAGATGACATATCAAATGTATAATTTTAAGGGAAAAATAAGTTGATTTTAAATTTCATGGCATCAACACACCTCAAAAAAGTTGGGACAAGGCCATGTTTACCACAGTGTGGCATCCCCTCTTCTTTTTATAACAGTCTGCAAACGTCTGGGGACTGAGGAGACAAGTTGCTCAAGTTTAGGAATAGGGATGTTGTCCCATTCTTGTCTAATACAGGCTTCTAGTTGCTCAACTGTCTTAGGTCTTCTTTGTCGCATCTTCCTCTTTATGATGCTCCAAATGTTTTCTATGGGTGAAAGATCTGGACTGCAGGCTGGTCATTTCAGTACCCGGATCCTTCTTCTACGCAGCCATGATGTTGTAATTGATGCAGTATGTGGTCTGGCATTGTCATGTTGGAAAATGCAAGGTCTTCCCTGAAAGAAACGATGTCTGGATGGGAGCATATGTTGTTCTAGAACTTAAGTATACCTTTCAGCATTGATGGTGCCTTTCCAGATGTGTAAGCTGCCCATGCCACACGCACTCATGCAACCCCATACCATCAGAGACGCAGGCTTCTGAACTGAGCGCTGATAACAACTTGGATTGTCCTTGTCCTCTTTAGTCTGGATGACATGGCGTCCCAGTTTTCCAAAAATAACTTCACATTTTGATTCGTCTGACCACAGAACAGTTTTCCACTTTGCCACAGTCCATTTTAAATGAGCCTCGGCCCAGAGAAAACGCCTGCGCTTCTGGATCATGTTTAGATATGGCTTCTTTTTTGACCTATAGAGTTTTAGCCGGCAACAACGAATGGCACAGTGGATTGTTTTCATGACAGTGTTTTCTGGAAGTATTCCTGAGCCCATGTTGTGATTTCCATTACAGTAACATTCCTGTATGTGATGCAGTGCCGTCTAATGGCCTGAAGATCAGGGGCATCCAGTATGGTTTTCCGGCCTTGACCCTTACATACAGAGATTGTTCCAGATTCTCTGAATCTTTGGATGATATTATGCACTGTAGATGATGATCACTTTAAACTCTTTGCATTTTTTCTCTGAGAAACTCCTTTCTGATATTGCTCCACTATTTTTCACCGCAGCCTTGGGGGAATTGGTGATCCTCTGCCCATCTTGACTTCTGAGAGACACTGCCACTCTGAGAGGCTCTTTTTATACCCAATCATGTTGCCAATTGACCTAATATTTTGCAAATTGGTCCTCCAGCTGTTCCTTATATGTACATTTAACTTTTCCGGCCTCTTATTGCTACTTGTCCCAACTTTTTTGGAATGTGTAACTCTCATGAAATCCAAAATGAGCCAATATTTGGCATGACATTTCAAAATGTCTCACTTTCAACATTTGATATGTTATCTATATTCTATTGTGAATAAAATATAAGTTTATGAGATTTGTAAATTATTGCATTCCTTTTTTATTCACAATTTGTACAGTGTCCCAACTTTTTTGGAATCGGGTTTGTGTATATATATATATATATATTATATATATACACACAAATATATATATATATATATATATATATATATATATATATATATATATAAAACTGTTTACTGTTAATTATATGTTTGTGTAAATTTGCCATGAAGACAACAAGTGCTTATGAAAACTACCTTTTGTTATAATACAAACATTTCAGTTTATATTTGAGTGTAATTATTATATCTGAAAATAAACAGCAGTTGAATATAATACCTCTGTTGTTAATTGTAACCTCTGATATTGTAGTATACGAAATGAGAGGGTTCCCTGTATAGTTTGCAACATTATTTGGGAGAGTTTTTTTTCCTTAAGAAAAACAAAACTATCGGTATCGGCCGATATCATTCTGAATAATTGGCTATCGGTATCGTATATATACATATATATATATATATATGTATATGTGTATATCTATATGTATATGTGTATATCTATATGTATATGTGTATATCTATATGTATATGTGTATATATATATATATATATATATATATATATATATATATATATATATATATATATATATATATATATATATATATATATATATATATATATATATTTATTTATTTATTTTTGTTTTTTTTTACAGTGGACGTCAACATGACAACAACATCTCGATCCAATCTATCAAATTTTACAACCTGAAATCACTTGCTCTCCTTTTTATTTCCTCTCAGAGTGAGTAGATCCAGACGGCCAGTTTCTTAATAGCTTAGCTTAAATTAAAAGTCATTACAAAAATCACATGAACCCACTGCCCATGACGCCTTAAAACACTGTCTTTGTAAGTTCTGGAACAGATTTCCTCTCTGAGAGCCCATAAATCATGCACTCTGCTTGGCTGAATGAGCAGGTGAGGCGTCTCTCTGGGTCAGGAGCTTTAACCTGGCATCACTCCATACAGCCCTACCAGTGTGTGTGTGTGTGTGTGTGTGCTTGAGAGAGTGAGAGAGAGAGAGAGACTCATGCATGTCTCACAGCCTGCAGGAAAAAACGATCTGATGGACTTTAAATAGGTCTCACAGCATTTCCATTTACACTCTTGATAAAGTTGGCAGGATCAGCAGCCAAATACAATCATGCTGTGATGGATACGCCTGTCAGACTCACAACTCTGACATCAACACTGAAGTGGCACTTCCTTTTATAGACTGACTAGCTGACTTATTTCATTGACCATATATTTAACTTATCATATATTTAATATACACTATGGTTTAAAAAGTTTGGAGTCAGTACGATTTTGTAATGTTTTTGAAAGAAGACTCTTTTGCTCATCAAGGCTGCATTTATTTGCTCAAAAATACAGGAAAAATTGTGAAATATTATTACAGTTTAAAACAGCTGTTTTCTATGTGAATATATAGTAAACTGTAATTTATATGCAGAGATCAAAGCTGAATTTTCAGCATCATTACTCCCGTCTTCAGTGTCACATGATCCTTCAGAAATCATTCTAATATGCTATTAATTTTAGTTTCTTTAAAAAAAAAGGTACTCTCCAAAAACTTTTAAACACTGGTGTTTAATAATTTAATATTTCAAAGACAAAAAAAGTTCCTTTTTACACAGGATCATGTAAACAGGCAAACTGATTCAAGTATACGCAGAAACTGAGGGCTGAATTCACAAAACAAAGACACCATTTTTACATTCTTCACTTACACATCTTATTCACAAGCAATCCAGGTTAACACAGTCAAGTAGACTTTATAGTGCACTCTGGATGTCTGTGGTGAACTTCAGGCCATAACATCAAGATTAAATCTCTTAAAGAGACACATTAGCCCCAGATGTTTACTAGAGAACTCAATAAAGATTCATTTGCGGATAGCCGAAGATAAGATGACACGAAGTTCAGACGATTCTGTGGCTGGAGTGTGATTTCCCCAAAGCCCTGATGATGGACTGATTTCATCTCAAGTGTCTGGCTTGTAAATGAAGGAATCTAAGTCTACAGCTCACAAACACAGACGAGATACGCCTGACTCACAGCCGAACAGTCAGAAGAAAAACAAACAGCAAACTGAGATGAAAGCTGCGGAGCAGAAGTGTGACAGTATGTGAAATCTGACAGACGGAGCGTTTAAAGCCGTCCACTTCTGACTCATGAGTGTCTTCATGATGGAAGATCAATAAAGCTGAACTATTGCAACCTTCACCAGCACATCTACAACAAACTGAAAGAGGACCTATTATGCCCTTTTTCAAAGTCTGAATTTTGTTCTGGGCTCTACTACAATAGGTTTTCATGTAAAAAAACAATTTTTTCCCCTTTTTTCCCTCTCTTCCCAGTCTGTCAGTAACGCTCTGTCTCTATGAAGCCCCTCCTTCTGAAAAGCACAGTGTGCTCTGATTGGTTGGCTGGAGCAGTTTGTTGTGATTGATCAAGCGCTTCGAGCATATTTGGGAAATGTCCCGCCCCTTACCATAACCGCCAGTTTCAACAAACTACTAACTAACTTAACCAGGCCCCGCCCCTTTATTCTGCATATTAATTATTTAAATGAGCGATGTGTTCGTTTCCGGAAGAAAACTCAAGACTACAATGGAGGAGTTTCAGGGAGTTCAGAAACAGTGACACTGAGAATAACTAACAAACAGCAACATTACACACTAAAGACAGATGAACATGGAAAAAAGCCACTTCGTGAACTGATCTCTTCTTCTTTAGTTACAGCACCAAATAAACATGAATGAACATCAGAAGGAATGTTGAAAGATACAATACAACTTCCTGAAATGAATCACATCTCATGTAATCGATCAATCAGTGTTTCAACTGTAGAATGACATCAATAAATCAGCTTGAAAACAATATCACGCAACGTCACATTTATCTCAGAAAAGCCATTCAATGACCATAAATCAAGCTAGTAAAAAATAAATATATAAATGAAAAAAAGCAACGTAAACAGTCATGACTAGGGGTGGGACAAAATATCGATATGGCGATATATCGTGGTCCTTCTCTGTGCGATATGAGAACCGTATCGCTGCACCAAATATTTTAATAAAGAAAAAAGAAAAAAAAGTGCTATAAATAGATTTCTCTGCTCAAAGCGTTACTACTTCAAGGCGGCGCTCAACACATGAATGAGGGAAATGTGAACATAAGTTAAAGAGGTTATTAACAGTCTTGATGCACTTTTATATCACTGATGTGACAAACGTAGACATCTTTGACGTTCTTCACTGAGCACTTAGATATACATGGGAGCGTTTGAAAGCATATATTAGGGATCTGTGCCTGCTTTCGAACACCCGTGTACATCTGTGTAAGCGTTCGGCGAAGAACGTCAAAGGGTCTGTTTGCATCTGGTCACTTCATGCATTTTCTCTGATCTGATAGCTATCCGATCGTGAAAAGATCAGGTCTAAATGCCCTCCGAAACGCATTTGAGACGGATTTAAATCCGATCGCTCTTCAGGAGATGGTCTGGGACGCATTCCAGTCAAAACTGTGCATCAGTCTAAATGCATCTGGCTGTTGAAACTACATATGTAAATTTTACTTCTCCCTAAAATACTAAAACTGAAACATGTGAGAGTCAGATATGACAACTATACTGCATCACGCATCGCCGCAGATCTCTTCAGCAAGCTGACGCTCAAACTGTTCGTTTCACTGTGTATCAAGTGCCGAGGAAGAGCTGAAATTCAGATATGCTAATGGACATTTTGTTTCTGACAAATCACAACAGACTGGGCTGTTTGACCAATCAGAGCAGAGCAGGCTCTCAGAAAGGCGGGTTTTAGAGAGACTGAATACTTAATTGAACTGTTTCAGACACTGTGAGAAAAGAGCTGATGCTTCAATAGATATTATGAGAAAATAAAGTGTTTTTTCGATATTGAATGCATGCAAACCTATTATATGAGACTCCAAAACAAAATTAGGAACCTTAAAAATATCATAATAGGGGCAATTAAATGCCCTACCTGTGGTGCACTATGTAGGTGATGATGGAGGCAAAGAGACAGAGGAGCATGACAGCCGTGCAGGCATAAACCACCGGGTGCAGGAACTCTCCCGGGTACGGAGGGAACGACAGCACCTTCTTCAGATCCTGAGAGACAGACAGACAGAAAAAAAAGAAAGAGAATCAGTTTCCGGCAGGAGCATCAGACACACAGATGCTGCGTTACCATGACAACACAGACTCATGACTCAAAAAAGTGAGCACTTTCCACACAATCAGTGTCTCATTGCTTGTTTAAAGCCTTAAAGGAATAAATATCAAATAGTTTTCATGATAAGATTTAAGTGAACGTAAAATGAACGTGGATAAATTTAACATCCTGTCACTGCATGATCTTTCCCATTTAAAAGAAGACAAAATTCCATAATTGTAACATCCAGGAAATTACATCATTTCATACACTATGTATATGTATATATGTTTACAGATAAAGCTGGTTATACAACCTTATAGAGCTGGGCGATTATATAGTTTGCAGTTACATTTAGTAATTATAAACATTCAAGCAGTTTAGATTTGCTATATATTATATATCACTTTATGTGAGCGTACCGTATGCATGCTGATAAAGTTGGATATTTAGTAGTTGTAGGTTGGAGTTATTCATTCGTTATGTGGTGATATTGAGAAATATATATTTATGCAGGGTTAAATGTTTTTAGGATTTATTTGAAAGTTAAGTGAAAATCATGGCATAATACCTATACATAGCACATAGTATATAGAAATAATGCCCAGAATTTTGGTTTCAAAAATAGCAAACTTCCCATAAAATAACGACCAATCAGGCCTATTTGTGGAACGTGCCAGTGAGTGTGTAAAGATGCTGTGACCTGTTTACTAGACAATAACCATCAAAACCACACCAGAGGTCACATACAAACGCATAAAGACTCTGCTGAAGCAGTAATACAGTAATAGTGTGTGTGTGTGTGTGTGTGTGTGTGGGTGTTTTAAAGGGCTCAAGGGCCGGCAGCGGTACAAGGCTTTTCACTCACTGCAGCGTTTAATTGTGTCCTCCTTGACCCTGAGTTTAGTGAAGGAGCAGATACAGAAAGAGAGGAAGTCAGATGAATGACAGACAGTGAGAAAGCGCGACACATGTGACCACTAAAAGGTGCAGGACGAAACAATGAGTCCGAAGAAAAGGTCAGGGTGCTTGACTGTTGTTGTAGTCAAGACCACCTAATCTGAGACCAAAACCAAGCCCAGACCAGCAATCCTTAAAGGGGTCATGAATTGAGAAATCAACTTGAGCTTTTGATATGTAAGAGGTCATTGTACTATAAGCATATCCTGTAAGTTTCAGAACTGAAAACTTCCTTGTTAGTCAAATAAAAGCTTTTATTGACACCAGACCCAACGAACGACCAATCCTGGAAAATGCCTATAGATAGGTGAAACTCCGCCTCCACAGAAGAAATCAACGCCTACTTCATCATTGCAACATTAGCCCCACCCACTGGTGTGTTAGTGAGATGAGGAGGAGAGAAGAGCGACACAGGACTAAAATAACATTACCTTTCAAAGGATCCTAATGCAGGAATATGGTTATTATTGTCTCAACTGAGCTTTTTATCTATAGTGGATTCTTTGGTAAATCAATCTCATTTTGGCGCAGGCTTTTCAAACAGACTTTTACGATATGAACTCGACAGTAATGCAACAACATGTCAGTAACTGTGTTCATTCTAATGCCTGATCTGGTATTAATGATTCATGTACAGTCACATGTTCTTTGTCTGTGTGTCAGTAAATCAAACCAGTGACTAAACGCTCAACTTCACCTTGTTTCTCTTAGTAGCAAAGCTGCACGACTTGTTGCACTTATTGCAATCTTTTTTTATGCACAGCTTTTCAACGAACTATGGCTCCAAATGCTAATCTATCTGAAAGCCCTGCAAGTTTGAGTCGCTTATAATGTACATTTGAATGTAAATTTGTTATCTACTTCTACTGCAGGGCATATTTGTTTCTGCGCAGGAGCGCCCTCTGGCTTTCAGATGGAGAAGCATTTATTATTGATCACAGAGCCGTACAGCACTGACAAGCTGCGCATAAAATAATCACAGCATTTGCCAAAATCGCGTGTGGTTTAATTGCAATATATCACGCACCACTACTTAGCAGGATGAAAATAATCTTATTTAAATGGTGATTAAATTATATATTGAAAGAGATCAAAGAACGCTCCCTTTACAATCGCTGGAGCTGTCAATCAAACAGTGCGAGTTATTCAGTGACTGAGCTCTGGACTCTTGACTCACATTTTATTCAAAGAATCTCTTAGTTGCATCACGTTTGTACTGTTATTAGTTGCTCACGCGAGACTAAAACACTAACTCGATATATTCACATCAGCTTCATCATCAACCATGTCACGTCACTCAGGCGGCCTTTTGGGTTTATTTCCAGCAATATTAAGATTAAACAAGGGTATACCGTTTTAATCTTTATTTTAAAATGAACCATTTTCCAATATTTCATTAAAGGACATTCACTGATGTCTGTGCTGAGATAGGGCTGGACGATATGGCCAAAATTTATATCATGATATAATTCTTAATTTCGGTCGATACGATATAATTCCGATATCGATATGAACTATATAATAGCCTCAGAAAAACTGCCAAGAACGGCCACAACGGATGTCTGTATCTACAAACGTCTAAAAAATGAATTAGCCAAATCTATGAAATCTCTTCGTATAAAACTATATAATATTTTTAGAAATAAAAACAGTACAAATAAATTTATGTTCAGCTTTTATTTGTATTTAGCCTTCATACAAACATAAAAAATAAACATAAGACTCACTCACTTTAGTAATATTAATATCTTTAACATTAAACTATAATGTAGGCTGATTTTATTATCCTTAATATAGATTAAAACAAAAGTGTTTCAGCCAAGATAAAGATTGTGAACAGTAAAAACAGAAAAAAACAGCGAGAAACAACAAAAACACATTGCTGGGGCAGGGACGTTGTTGAGTTTTGATGACACTAGGGGTGCAACGGTTCAAATTGCTCACGGTTCGGTTCGCATCACGGTTTTAGGGTCACGGTTTCGGTACCTAACCCTAACCCTAACCCTAACCCTAACCCTAACCCTAAAAATAGGACTACTGTCAAATAAAAATAAAGAAAATAAGAACAAACAATCAAGCTACAAGCAACATCACAAATAAGTACAATAAAGCAAATATTCAAATAAAATAAACAGTGCTTTTTTTCCCTTTAAGACATGCACGATCCAGTACATATACTGTTACACATGCGATGTCTTTCTCGACTGTTATACGTTCACTTAAGACATAACCAACTATGTTTGCTAGGATACTCGCCAAGACTGGCATGTTGACATAATTTTTGTATGAATGTGTCCGCTGAAGCGCAAGACTTGAAAGAGAACTCATTTGCGCGCTGACTGAAATAAGCGTGTGCGCGCTTCGGATGAGCGCACACAAATCTTCTCACAGCGCGTGCGAGTTCTCTTTCGCGCCTTGTTCTTGAAGGTTTAAATCAGCAAGGCTTAAATGAGTTTAGTTTAAACAGATAGCATCGTGTGCTGTTCAGGTCTCACCTGCGCTGGCGCGCTATCAACACCCGGGTGATAACGGCGTAAATGACTGGACATTAGAGCATACGGCAGTTAGCTGTTAACAGTTTACAAAGAGTGACTGTTTTGTCCACGCTTTTTGATTATCGTTGTTGTAACGTTTTGCGCATCCATCGACTGAAACATACATTATCTGAACACTGTCTGTCTGTTTTCCAAGTTGCTATTTTAAACAAACCATATTAACCGATATGCTGAGCACTGGCTGATGGCTTCGTGTCTCTGTGGTGTACGTCATCACGCAAATAGCCAATCACGTTCTGCTCTTTCTAACGGCTGCGCCTCAAGTCAGTGAGAAATGTTGTAATGTATATATCGAAATACCGGAAATGTGTTTAAAAATCATATCACCGTTATCGAAAAAAATTATATCGCGATATATATTGATATTGAATTATTGTCCAGCCCTATGCTGAGACCTGAATATCTTCTGACCTTTGACCTGCACCCGTCTGGATCTGGAATCAACCAGCAATGGCAAAAGCAAAATTATTTTCAGGAGAGAAAGAGATGAGGTAAGCATTGCTTATTAAGGCTGAGTGGGAGAAATACACGAGTACTAAGACTTGTAAATATTCATCTCCATAAACTAGGCGAGGGATTAATACAGACACACACACACACACACACACAAATCCTCTGGCTGGCGGTCTGAACATTCACAGGCTTGATCCTCTTATGAAACAGGCTGCTATGAAAACTTAGAAAAAGCATCTAAACTAAAACTGAGATCAGACCAGCACAAGAAAATGACATGGCAGCACTGATAACACATCAATACTGAGATTATTAACCTCATCAGATCAAATGAGGAACATAATATCAAAGACAACAGACCTTCATTACAAGTAATTTTGAGCAGTACTGTGAATATTATATAAATTAATGTTATTATTCTAAATGAATCATGTAACGTTTGTTGTTTACATAATGAATTGCAAAAAAATTAAAAAATAAAATAAGAAATTGTGATAAAATGACTAAAATCTTATTCTCTGGAGGACACTGATCTGATATAAAGATAGTAAGTTCAACTGGTGTGTGGTTTAATAAAAATAACTGATGAATGAAACATTTCCAGTAAATCTGTTTCCATCAGGACAGACATGGAAAACATGATGTTCTGCTGTTAAAACAGGACAAATGATTGAATAATTACACACTACAATCTGGCACTGCCTCAAATATATAATTTGTGCATAAAAACATAAAAAATACCCTGAATTTTTACTCATTCACAATTGAAAGTTAGATTATCTTTTAATAATGGAAGCCTGACATTAAATAATACAAAAAAAAAAAAAACTCTAAAAAAAAAAAAAAAAATCACTAAAAAACTTTTTGTTGAGTATCATATTTGATACATCAGGCTTTTATGGCTCATAAATGACACAGTGAGAATATGGAGGAAAAAACAGATGAGTTTTATTCAGAGACTCAAACTGAGCAAAAATATGCAATTTAGTGCAGATGCTGATATTTATATGAATGCATATAAATGTCAATATATGCAAATAATATGTTTTAGTAAGATGATATTTAAATGCTTAGTTTTATGATCAAAGTTCTGTAGTTTTAATACATTTAATGCAATGCAATGCAATGATGATTGACAGATGAACAAATAAACCTTCCTCAAAAGCCTGAGGATCAGATTTGATCATATTTGATTTTTCTAATAAATGATGTCTGGATAATCAAGTAAACCGAAAATGCTTTAGCCCAGTTGAAATATTACTAACAATATCAAAGTTATTCTGATGTTTACTTGATAAAAATCAGTGCAGATTTCACAGAAGAAAGACACGAGCTGAAGGAGGACATTTGTACAATTATACTAAAAGACTTTCACTTGATAAAATAGTCTAAACTATCAATGAGATGACAGAATGTATGTAGAATTTGCCCAACAGGTTCTTCAGCAAAGTTTGATCATTTAGAGGCCTTTGAGTATCAAATATGATACAGTAGGCATATTCATATAGCAGAAAATGACACAAATGATCTCAGAACATTCCAAGGTTCAGAAAGTTCAACTATCTACATAGGAAAATATGACTGTAAAACGACCAGGATAACTAGAGGATTACACAGCACATCTGACCTGAAATAACCCACTGCATGTTCACTAACATATTTATATCACACATGAAGGATGTTGAGGAGATCTGAATTGTCAGCAGGTCAGAAGTCGGCTGTTTATATCCCAGCCATGCTGTAAACAGCAGGATTTACAAGAACATGTTCCCTCTGCAATTTTACTAGTACCATCATTAAAACACTACAGGGGTGTGCCGATCAGGGTTGGGGGTAACGCATTACAAGTAACACAAGTTACGTAATCAGATTACTTTTGTCAAGTAACTAGTAAAGTAACAGGGCCGTTTACACAACACCGTTTTCAACTAAAAATGGAAAACTTTTTATGTGTTTTGGCCATTCATTTACACAACAACTGCATTTTAGGGGCGGGAATCAGTGTGCAAGTTTTTGAAAACAATACTGTTATTGTCTACATGTAAACTACAAAAACACATAATTTTTACAGTGACATCACCATCTACTGGACTAGCATGAATAATTTTTAGATGTTTTCGCAAATCTGTGTGAATGGGGATCATTTTGACAACATTGTTGTCTGTACGTGAAAAACCTTTCTGTTTGTAGTACAACATCGTCGTGCAAATGTACCCTAAATTTGTACATTTGTATTTTGTTATATTGACATATAAAAATGTGACAATATGTATTGGTGATGAATCGTGATATAGAGTTAGTTTTATCCGAGACTCAGCTTACTGTATTTATAAGTTATAGTTCACCCATAAATTAAAATTCAGTCATACACTCACCCTCATGTCGTTTCAAGCCTATAGACCCCTTAAAAGTTTGTAAACATTGAAATGTTTCCTGGTGGGTGGGGTTTAGCTGGAGGCAAAAAGAGACGCTGGACTCAATGTTGACAAGCGTAAGCTAGCATGTTTTAGGAGGGATGTATTAAACATAGATGCAGAAGAACTGTCCGAATATGTACAGTCACTGACTGCGGGAGCGTGACAGCTATTTTTGTAAATTAACTTTTGGATATTTCCTAGAGAAAATATGAATTACTTTCGGGGAATTTTGTCAAGGCTTATTATCTAATGTAACCTAACACTGGGCTAACTATGATTATGGCTAGCAATATGGATTATTTTAAGATACCATTCAAAGGATGGCACACACATCTATCACTGTATGTTTGTTTAACATTTAAGCTAGCTAGTGCACTGAAAGTTGGCGACTTTTCACCTATAAAACAGAAACTTGCTGATTTGTACTAGATAAAACCAACACACCATTACATATGCATCGATTATTTTACCTGATATGAAGTGTGCACTGCAAACACGAGCATTATTTATGATCGTCTCCACCCAGTCTGTACGCCGTATTGCATTCAACCACAATTATCTTTTTGATTTCTGTGAAGGAATGTCTGCCGGGATCTGGTAAAACTTGCAGCCAAAAACACAACAAGACGACATTTTAAAGTAAAAATCTCAAACTTTTAAAAGTTTGAGATTCATTCCCAAAAAATTTACAAGATTCTAAAAAAGGTCATAAATGCATCGTAAAAATAAGCGGTTTAACCCAAGTCTTCTGAAGAGACATGCTCGTTTTATATGATGATCAGATTCAATGATCAATGCACATACTGGACTTTGAAATGTACATGTGAGGGTGAGTAAATGAAGACAGAATTTGAACGTTTGGGAATAGTCATTTTGACATGCTTTAGAAATCCGAAGCACACCAGACTGACAGCACAGACATCATTTAAATCAACATGTTGTGTTTAATAGTATGATGATTCAAAGCATTTGAGATGGTTTATTCTTATGTAAGTGCATATAGAAGGAGAGACAGGACACAGTGAGCAGCGGGAGAGTCTGTGTAAGAGATCCAACAGATGTCTGCATTGAAAGCGCGAGTGTACTGCATGAGACATCATCTATCACAGCATATAAACACTGTATCACAATCTCTACTGTGGCACATTATACCATCAGGCATTGATCTGAGATGATCAGACTTCAGTCTGCAAGAGACTCGGTTGATTCCCACCACAACACACTCACGTTACAGCGAGAAACAATGATTTGATTCGTCTGAAAAGCATGTACCATTGACCTCAAATAATATCGAAGACGATTAACAGCAGCTCGGTTGCATAAGAGTATGGTTTCAACACTCGTCCAATTCACACTTGAACAAATTACTGGCGAGGTTACGCAACAATGAGCGTTACAAAGGGAGGCAGGGGAGTGACTGTGGAGCGGATGAGAGGAGGTGTGAGGAGCGCGTGAACGCCCACCTCCACATTAACATTCAGCACTAACACGTCCCCGTCCTTCACGTGCGTTTTACTACACGCGTGTCCTTCAGAAGCTATTAACCAAATGGTAGCATGTAGAGGGTGAAGGAGGTGCTGCTGTATTTAACAGGGGAGAAAGTCCTTTAAGAATCTTTTTAATGTTCCAGCATTGCTTAAGCGTGACAACGAGAAATCTTAGATTGTCTGTAGAACACGCTGAAAACAGAAAACAGCCCACGGGCGAAGCTCACAAAACCTCTGAAGAATAAATAATGATTTGGAATTTCCACAAAGAAAATAAAGCCTATTTTTAGGACCATTGGTTTTTCGCCCACACTAATTTTCATGACAATATAAGCATATCTGCATCCCTTTTCTCATGACTGTAATGAAAAACAGAGAGAAATAGAGTAACGATACTGTATTAGGGTTGTGTTCGGTTCTCTTGGTTCTTTTGGAGAAATGATACACCTAAAGATACAAAACAAAAACAAACAAACATCCAAACAACAAACTTACCAAGCATCCAAAATGTAGGGGTGCTCTGATTGATCGGGTGTCGATCGTTATCAGCCGATAATCATTTTTTTATAGTTTGATCGTTGGTCTCTATAAAGGCCGATGAGATGATGCAAAGCTCGCAAGACAATTTTTCTATTTTCAACAGTTCTGAAAAGGAGAGCGGAGAATGACAGCAAGAAACGAGGGCTGTGCATTTCTTTCCTTCACAGTGTGTGCTTTCTTTCCTCCCTAAAAGCCCAATCTTAACATCCAAACCAACTAGATCAACAACTGTCGTAAAATACAGCTGCTAAACTTCAGGGCGTGTTCAATAATAAAAAGACTTATTAAAACTGCATTAAGCCACGAAAGCGATACGGTTCTCCAAGTGGCTTTCTGTGCGCTCCGAGACAGAGTGGAACAAAGTCCGCACCGAAATATGTCAAAATGCTTGGTTTGGTGACTATTCACTTAAACATAATAAGTTGCATGTGTAACAGAATATTGGGATTTGGTCTTAAAGTGACAGCAGCCTTATAATGTCATTAATGTTAATCAAACAAGAAAAGACAGAGAAAATCACTCACTGCTTTTTAGTAAATTTAGCAGCATTCATCTGTAATTTATATAGTGTTTTACATTTCATTACTTTCTGTTGATAAAGACTGTTCTTTTTTTATATATATATTTCACAGAAATGCTATATTTGTTAAGCTCTAAGCTATTCCTAATCACCTTGTCAATTCATGATAATTTTTCATATCTTAATTTTTTTATACTTAAAATACATTGTTAAGAATAGTATTATTTATTTTGGTCATCAGTATCGATGATCGTTTCGGGCATTACGTTGTGCACATTGTGTTCAGTTTTGACTCTCTTAAATTGTTTCTTTAAATTAAAAAAATGGCTAAATGTTTATTGTAATTTTTATACATAAAAATACTAATATATTAATTATACATTGATCGTGCATTATAACTAATGCAAGAGACAACTTTAAAATGTTAAAATATAAATGTTGAAATTAAAAATGAACAATACTTTTATTAACCTTATTTAATGTTACAAATGTACTCTTATTGTAAAATGTTACCATTTCATATAAATCCAAACAGTCTTGCTTAAAAATTACCATCTTTACACACAAAGGAATAGCATGGGTCTATTATATGTGTACTTTCACACATTATTTGGCTCTATTTTAGAAAAATTGATTATCTAATCAAAATATGTGTTACAGTGCCAATAAAAACTGAAACTGAATAGGCTACATTTCTGATTTGTTAAGCTTCTGTCACTGTTTGATGAGAATACGGTTTAAATATGCAACTTCGCTGGACAATGAATGCATAACAGCGAACAAATAGTTATAAACTAATGCAAATGAATGGTAACAATCGTGGCATACAGTTGTTGTTTTTTTTTTGGTCACATTGTTTTAACTGCTTGAGGTACTAATGTTAGCATCCTCTCTGCCTCGATACTGTTCTCCACCAATGCAGCATCTAGTCAACAAACTAATTACTTTATAGTAATATGAAAACATGTACTGTAGTGTACACTGTATAACATACCGTTTTGTTGTCCGTTTTAAATCGTTTTGAAGTGACCCGCTCTGTGCAGCGCGCAGCCTCACGTCACGTGTCAAAACAAACTCTACGAGGCATCAGTGATAGTTTTTATTTCACCTCTAGAGGCCGCTCTCGTAATGTCTCGTAATCTATGCTCGTAATGACAGCGCACTCTTCTCAGCCGCTCCAGCAACGGACGCAATCCGGAAAATGAAACAAACCGCGGTTGTGCGAGCGCTTGTTTGCACATGCTTGTTTGCAGTCTGTGTTCTTCTGACTTTATTTTGTATTAAGTAACGAAAATGCTTTGGGAAAATGTATCGGAGTAAAAGTATACAATTTATTTAGGAAATGTAGTGGAGTAAAAGTAAAAGTTGACAAAAATAAAAACTCAAGTGAAGTACAGATTCTCCCAAAAAATACTTAAGTACTGTAACAAAGTATTATTACTTCGTTACATTACACCACTGATGTGCATACATATGATGGTATTTTACCAGATGAGAACTTAATTATGAAGAGCTTATAAAATGTGTAAAGGAGTCAAATCCGTGGCAGGAATTCCTCTGTTACACACAAATGAAGATCTGCTGCAAGGAGATGCGATTTTGCGCCTGTACTGACCTGTAATGGGCAACATAGTTCATATGACGAGAAAAAAACAGGTTGAGAATTGTGTCTTTTTTAGGGTCACATCTTGTGACATAACTTCCTGTTTTTGGTTAATTTAGATGTATTTGGTCCATGTTGCACTCATATTTCAGTCAAACTGCACCAGAGTTCATTTGGAAGCGAAAAATTTAATAATAACAATGTAGGCAAACAAATTAATAATTAGGATTATTAATTGTATTATTATTTTTTATGAAATTCTCAATACTTATCATACATATACATATCACAATGCAAAACATTATGATAAGTGTCCTAAAAATAGGCACATTTTTCTTCATGAATTTTGTATTTATTCATTGAGGGGTGAAATGCGACAAATGTGAGATTCACCTCTACATCTGATTAATTTGAGGGTTTGATCAGAACAGAAGGCATGTTTTGAAATACATTAGCTGAACACACAGTAAAGCTGCTCTATTTGTTTGCACATAATGAAAGCGCGTCTCTGATGGAAACGGGAAAGGGATCCGATATAAACATCTCCAGGCAGCTGATTAACTTTAATCATTTACACAAGCAAGATGCCATTAATACAGACAGATCAGAGCCTTACGAGACCTTGATGATCACCTGCTGACGGCTTTCATGTGCATTTCAATTGAATGTCGCTGGCCAGGATGATGCTCTCCCTCAATCATCCCCACCAAGAGGAACTGTGGGTAACAAACACTGAAATTATCAAGCTGCTTTCAGAAAAGCACTGTCAAGATGCATGTGATGCTGTTGAGAGATTAAAGGGCGTCAAATGGTTTTAGGGTGTTTTGTGTGCCAAAAGAGTCCTGGATCCTCAAGTCTCAGTCATCTTCTGCTCTCTAGATACAGCTGTGAGTCTTAAACACTTTAAACTAATTCTTTAATTGGCCTACTACTGTAGTTTTGTATTCACAAATGCACACAAATATCCTCCGGTGACAGGAGCAAACGTCCCGGCAGCTGCATGCACAGGTGCGTCCGGGTTCAGAGTAACAACATTACAGACGAGTGAACGAACGCCATGATGAGCATCTGTCAGCCGATCAGAATGAACATCAGCTGTGCAGCTGCCAGAAGAATATATTTTAGACATTATCAGCCATAAACACCAGACATTCCTCACAACTGCTGCTGTTAAGAAACACCGTTATGGTATAAGACTGGCCGGGGGAATCTCACAAAACCTCTTAAAGGGGTCATGAATTGAGAAATCAACTTTTCCTTGAGCTTTTGATATATAAGTCATCGCACTATAAGAATATCCTGTACGTTTCAGAAAAGAAAACTTCCTTGTTAATCCAATAAAAGCTTTTATTGACACCAGGAACCGCTAAAGACTCGTTCTGGAATGCGCCTATAGATTGGTGAAACTCCGCCTCCTCAGAAGAAATCAACGCCTACTTCATCATTGCAACGTTAGCCCCGCCCACTGGTTAGTGAGATGAGGAGGAAGGAGCAGCGATACAGGACTAAAATAACATTATCTTTCAACAGATCCTAATGCTAGGAATATGGTTATTTATTTTCAACAATGTGAAAATAATTTGTATTCGGTACATTTCACTGTGGATTCTTTGGTAAATCAATCGCATTTTGGCTCAGGCTTTTACGATATGGACTCGACAGTAATGCAACAACATGTTATTAACTGTGTTCATTCTAATGCCTGATCTGGTATTAATGATTCATGTACAGTCAGATGATCTTTGTCTGTGTGTCAGTAAATCAAACCAGTGACTAAACGCTCAACTTCACCTTGTTTCTCTTAGTAGGATCAAAATAATCATTTATTTAAATGGTGATTAAATTATATATAGAAAGCGATCAAAGAATGCTCCCGTTACAATCACTGGAGCTGTCAATCAAACAGTGTGAGTTTATCAGTGACTGAAGTCAACAAATCTCTTAGTTTCATTGTGTTTGCACAGTTATGATGAAAGCATACGTTTGTGTGCAGAAATTGATTTTCAATGACGAGATCACTGCTTTCATGCACCCAACAACATGTCTGTGATCGACTACAATGTTCATCACTGCAACCTTTCATGTCACAATCGAAATATAATGGCATAGATCTAAATGTAATGCAACACTTTTCATGATTAGTTAACCTCAAGAGCTGTAAGAATGTGCTAAAAGTTTTTGAGAGAGTAATACTTAGCTATTTCATATGCAAAGATGTTAGCCAATCACAGCAGTGGGCGTTTACACTGAAGTCTCACACCAGACACGCCCCTTAAAATCAGGGTAGGAAATTTATTTCTAAATTATGACAATTTTTCATGTAAAAAGCATCCTAACATTATAAGTGCACACCAAGAAACATTATAAAACAATAAAACTACACAGTTCATGATCCCTTTAAGAACAAGTTTTACATTAAAATCAAAACATACATAAATTATTCATAAATCATGGCAGTATTTGCTGTTCAGTATATAATGCATTTATGTACTTATTAAATAAATGCATTTGCAATAAATGCATAAATGCATACTGATTAATTAAATATTTAACTTTATATATGGAATAATGTTATATATAAATAAATATATATATATATATATATATATATATATATATATATATAGTAGTGTTTGTTTTATTTGCCTTTAAGCTGATTTAAAGGCAATAAAATCCATAAAGTGATATGATTCGATTTTTTTAATCAGCATAAACATGTCTTGTATTAGTCTTTTTATCATGTACTGTATTAATAAAACCTAAAAATGTAACTATACAGATGCATTAAAACAATGAGAATTGGGGTGGAAAATGTGCTTAATTGCCTTGAAAATAAATTTATAAACAAAAACTTAATAGCCTTACGATAGGCATCATCTTCAAAGCAAAATATTTTAAAATATTTCCAACACTAAAACAAAATTCTAAAATGTAAATAAATAAATAAATAAAAGTAGTATTTAGTGGCCTGCATAATTTAATCAGCCTAAAAATGCACTGTATTACACAATGTAAAACCAAACAGTGAAATTAATGAAATGAGTTTGTTACACAGTTTATTGTACTTAATAGAACAACGTTGGGTGAACTTAATATGATTGAGTTGCAGCAGATTTCTAATTCCCAGCATGCTTTTTGTCAGACTGCATAAGGAAAATAAATGGCTTTTTTTGTGTTTTTGCACAAGATTTACATAGGAAGACATAATTTAGTGTTTAATGTTGTGTTATATTGGGATTTTGTAGGATTACCATCGTGGTGAACAGTAGAGCCTGAGGTTAGGTTAAGAATATCTTAACCTAACCTCTATTTTATCTTCAAAATATCTTAATTTTGGGCTGAAATGTGCCCTAGACATGTTTTCATGAGATTATTCTATCTTTTCTGAATCTGTCTATCTTTACCCTTTGAGAGGCTTTACAGCAGGCACAGAGAGTAGAAATCACATACGGTGGATGTGTCCATTGAGAAGCCGCAGTGTTTCCACGTCTCTTCAGCACAAACACTCCATTTGCCAAAGTAAAGCAGCGGCAGCTTCTGAGAATACTGAAAACACACCGCTGTGCATCCGAGCACCAGTGTGCCGATATTAATATGTCTGAGGCTTTGAGACAGGGACATTTCCAGGGAGGCTGATGTGCAAATTAATATTTATCAAACCGGCTCTTTTTAGTGTGCAACAGTGAAAGAGCTGTTACTGAAGCACTGAAACACTGGACTGACCAATCGACATCCAATTAGGAACAAGGTTTTTCACAATGTGACATTATTTTTATTGACAATTAAGCACATTCTCCGCTGAAATCATCATCACTACAATGCAAATAAATTAATATATATATAAAAAAAAAAAAATGGTAGTATTTATTGTCTTGCCTGATTTAAACAGCATACAAATTAATTGTGTTACAGTCATTTTATTATTATTTATTATTTGATGAAAATGAGAAAAACTAAAAATTAAAACATAGACAGGCATTAAAGTCATGACAATTGGAGTGGATAATGTGTTTAATTATCATGAAAATAATGTCACAATGTGGACATACCCCCCAACAATTTATTTTTTTTTTTTGCTTTTTTTTTTGTTGAAATGTGACCTGGACATATTTTCAAGAGATTACTAAAGGAAAAAAAACATTAGATTTTTCACATCATGACATTAAGTAAGCACATTTCCCCTTCCCAGCTATGTGTGTAACAAAAAAACATTTATAAAGACATGATTCTGCGCACCAGAATCCATCATCATTTGAGCATGGTCTTATGTAAGCCGCTTTCTACTCTTCCATCTCTGCGCAGTCTCTCTCCGCTCTTTGATTATGTCGTGCATGACGGTCCAATCTCACACACTGACAGCTCTTCTATCTGGCCGTAAGTGGCATCTCAGCCCATCCCAAAGCCATTTACATGTGGGCCGCTCATTAGGACGTTTGTGTGGCCTGGTGCTGCTGTGTCACGGGCTAATCTCAGCACACAGATTAGATTTCAGCTTTGATAGTCCGGCACATCGCTCATCTGCCCCGCGGGTGTTACCATCAGACCGATGTGGGTGTTGAAACTCGACGACGCAACAGATCGACACACATGCACATGATGAGTCACTAACGGACATTAATCTTTGTGTACAAACAAAGGCCTGATTTAAGTTGTTTCTGTCATGAGGAAAAAAATCCATCAGAAAGCGCCAGCGCATTCGTCGGCCAGAGGGATAAAAATGTAGCCAATTTAGTTTCATATTTATATTTAAATATTGGGCTATAGCTTAATATTTTTTTTTTTTTTATGTCACCTATGTTGATTATGAAAAGTGAATAGCATGACGGATGCGCAATGTCGGGAGACAAATGTAGCGGGTCAGACATGAGTTTGACCACTTCATTAAGTTTTGTTTTATAGTCTTTCTTTAAAGTGAATTTTGTTTTGTAGAAATTGTATCTTAATTTCAATCAATGTTTCATCAACCAATTCCCTATATTTAATAAATAGGAAGAAAGCCAAGAACGTCGGGTGTGGAATGGATTGGAGTGCGTAACAAAAGAATCCATGTTTCCGCGGCCTTTGAATAAGGCTGAAGCAATATACGTCTTTCTGTTTTTATTAAATTTCTTTATTACCTAATTACATGTCTTTATTACTTAATTAATAAGATATTTTTGGTCTAACAATATATTTTAGCTGATTATAAGTTAGACACAAATTTGCGTATAGGCTATATAAGGTTCCCTTCTAGACAAGCACGTAAATTGCTGTTTCGGCCGCAAATTTTCAGTAATTTCGATCGGTGCATCAAATAGTATAGGCCTATACTAAATTCATGTAGTTACAGTAAAAGAATAAAGAAATAACTAGACTTATTGGCTAGGCTACATTTGGAAAAGAACTTAAGACATTCCGGTAGCTGACCATTATCAGAGCTGACGATGGGGTAAATACGTTTGGGCAATATATAACAATATAAATAACAATAATAATGTCTAAGCAAAGACCGAACATATTAATTTGTCTCGGCACACATCCGCTAACAGTAACACAGCGCATCAAAGCTTGCTGTTGTCTTGGCTACCTTACAAACGGCGATGGAAACAACAGTGATGAATTTTTCCCCCTTTTGTGGTAATTTAGCACTATTTTCTATTATCTTCTGCTTGCATTTTTGGGCTTCAGTTGGATGCTTTATTTTCATCTTTAGTCAATTGAGTTCAGTTCTAAAAAAACAAAACAAAGGCTATAAAGTAGTCTACCCTAAATAGTTGAATCTGCGACCCCATCATAGGGTGGGGGCCCCCACGCACCGCGGGGGCTGCGGGGGTGTCCCGCACGCCACTGACTGCGACCACAAAATGAGATGTTTAGGTGGAATTATTTTGGAATTATTTGAAAAAAATAAAATAAAAATAAATAAATAAAACAAATATGCGCAATAATTTAAAATGTTCAAAATAAAAACAAAAATTAAATACATATTTAAAAGTAAATTTAATCAGATTTAAATCAGTATAAAAAAAAAATATATACTGATTAAATGTATTTTTTAATTGACTAAATAAAAACTGAATACTGAAATTATGAGAAAGTGGTCATTTTTTAGGTGAACTATTCCTTGAGGCCTAATGAATATTCTGCAGAGAGCCTGTATCTGAATACCCTGATGGTGTTGAGACAAACACAAGTGTGTTCAGCAGCTCTGATCTCCAGTAATACATGTCACAGCAGCTGCTTTGTGCTGTTTGAAGACTGAAGTGACTGTGTGACCAAGACACCTCCTGCCACAATGCCTCTCTTCTCTCACACTGCCCAACTGCAAACCTGTCACACTACTGTAACAAACACACACACACACAAAGAAACACACAGACCTGTCACACTACTGTGACACACACACACACACACACACACACACACACACACACACACACATGTTTGTTTTTGTGAATTGTGGGGACTTTCCATAGACTTCAATGCATTTTACACTGAACAAACTGTACATTCTATCCCCCTACCCTGCCCCTACCCCTAAACCTAACCCTCACAGGAAACTGTGCAAACTTTTACTTTTTCACAAAAACTCATTCTATATGATTTATAAACCCATTTACATTGTGGGGACCGCTGGCTGGTCCCCACGATGTAGGTGAACTCAGGTTTATATTACATCATGGGGACATTTGGTCCCCACAATGTAATATAAACAAAAGCACAAAGAAACACACAGACCTGCCACAGTACTGTAACACACACAGATCTGCTATACTACTGTAACACACACAGATCTGCCACAGTACTGTAACACACACAGACCTGCTATACTACTGTAACACACACAGTCCTGCTATACTACTGTAACACACAGAGACCTGCTATACTACTGTAACACACACAGTCCTGCTATACTACTGTAACACACACAGTCCTGCTATACTACTGTAACACACACAGTCCTGCTATACTACTGTAACACACACAGACTTGCCACAGTACTGTAACACACAGACCTTCTATACTACTGTAACACACACAGACCTGCCACAGTACTGTAACACACACAGACCTTCTATACTACTGTAACACACACAGACCTGCCACAGTACTGTAACACACACAGACCTGCCACGGTACTGTAACACACACAGTCCTGCTATACAGACCTGCCACAGTACTGTAACACACACAGATCTGCTATACTACTGTAACACACACAGACCTGCCACAGTACTGTAACACACACAGATCTGCCACAGTACTGTAACACACACAGACCTTCTATACTACTGTAACACACACAGACCTGCTATACTACTGTTACACACACAGACCTTCTATACTACTGTAACACACACAGACCTGCCACAGTACTGTACCACACAGACCTTCTATACTACTGTAACACACACAGACCTGCCACAGTACTGTAACACACACAGACCTTCTATACTACTGTAACACACACAGACCTGCCACAGTACTGTAACACACACAGACCTGCCACGGTACTGTAACACACACAGTCCTGCTATACAGACCTGCCACAGTACTGTAACACACACAGATCTGCTATACTACTGTAACACACACAGATCTGCCACAGTACTGTAACACACACAGACCTTCTATACTACTGTAACACACACAGACCTGCCACAGTACTGTAACACACACAGACCTGCCACGGTACTGTAACACACACAGACCTTCTATACTACTGTAACACACACAGACCTGCCACAGTACTGTAACACACACAGACCTGCCACAGTACTGTAACACACACAGACCTTCTATACAGACCTGCCACAGTACTGTAACACACACAGACCTTCTATACTACTGTAACACACACAGACCTGCCACAGTACTGTAACACACACAGATCTGCTATACTACTGTAACACACACAGATCTGCCACAGTACTGTAACACACACAGACCTGCCACGGTACTGTAACACACACAGTCCTGCTATACAGACCTGCCACAGTACTGTAACACACACAGACCTGCTATACTACTGTTACACACACAGACCTTCTATACTACTGTAACACACACAGACCTGCCACAGTACTGTAACACACACAGACCTGCCACAGTACTGTAACACACACAGACCTGCCACAGTACTGTAACACACACAGACCTGCCACAGTACTGTACCACACAGACCTTCTATACTACTGTAACACACACAGACCTGCCACAGTACTGTAACACACACACAGTCCTGCTATACTACTGTAACACAAACAGTCCTGCTATACTACTGTAACACACACAGATCTGCCACAGTACTGTAACACACACAGACCTGCTATACTACTGTAACACAAACAGTCCTGCTATACTACTGTAACACACACAGACCTGCTATACTACTGTTACACACACAGACCTGCCACATGTAGCGCGTAACACGTGTCGAGTCTGATGTGTCACACTTGTATAGGGTTCAATCAGTTCGATGTGGGCCAACTGATCAGAAGGTAAGGAGCGGCTACTGGAGAGAAGGAAGCAACACAGCAGGTATGTGAAAACCAAGAATTTCATTTACTGGTTGGAATCTTGCATTCATTGAAGAGTCTCTCAATTGCAATTTGTCTGGAGTATGTAAATCTCAATATTGTAATTTAACAACATACAATGTTTAACAATGCTTATAATCAATTCTCTTTTTTGAAATTCCAGGAAGTTGGGCTCATCAACTCAAACAAATCAACCCAATTGTGAACAATTGTCATATACTTTGTATGAAAATGAAATAATAAAATAAACTTATTGGAAAACTCCACAGACTCAGTTTGTTTATAACCCAATAAAATTGAAAGAAACAATAAACAATGTTTTCAGAACAAAATATTACAACTCAATTCAAATAACTCTTTCCCTTCAGAATGTAACAGTCTTTTCAGCCAAATGGATCAAATATTCAAGATTCACTGGATTGATTCAGTTAATGTCAGTTCAGAGTCAAATGTCAAAAGTCAAAAGACTTGTTGACTCTTTAGAATTGTTCAGTTCAGAATCAATGTCTCTCCGTTCAAAGCTCGAGGGAAAAATATGCAAAGTCTCAGTCCTGTTTGTTCAAAAACAAAAGGAAAAGATTCATCATACCGGTTCCGATGAATTCAAGATCAAGGTTCAACAATCAAATTGTCTCCGCGGGTGGCTCGCCTTTTACATACGCTCATATGCGTCTCACGTGTCCAGGATGATATTCACAATTTCTCAGGAAAACACATAAAAGAGGGAAAAAAACCCAGCCTTGCAAAACACAAGGCAGAACAATAATTAATCTTCCATTCAAACACATCACACTTCATTGACTCGTTTACATCTTCACATGTGATTAGCTTTAGCCCAACATGCAAATCAGCACAAGCTCATACACTATGCATAAACGGCCTCTATGACGCTAATATCACATTACTGATTTGCCGCTAAGTCTTCAACAGTTTTCTTGTAGAATATTGAAACAACTCACCAAAGCAAGAATTTCACATCTTATTAAGAAGATAATTTGTGGTGCTTTGGTGCTCCATGTATCTACATTGGCCTTTATTCTCGATTCTCTGCCTCGTCGTCTTCTCACTTCGGCATCAGCTCTTCAAAGTTCACTCAGAAATGTAATCTCTTGATTGCATTCAAGTTTTCTCTCTCAATCACGATCTTTTCTTATACGGAGTATCTGGAAATCACACATACCTGCTATACTACTGTAACACACACAGACCTTATATACTACTGTAACACACACAGACCTGCCACAGTACTGTAACACACACAGTCCTGCTATACTACTGTAACACACACAGTCCTGCTATACTACTGTAACACACACAGACCTGCTATACTACTGTAACACACACAGTCCTGCTATACTACTGTAACACACACAGTCCTGCTATACTACTGTAACACACACAGACCTGCTATACTACTGTAACACACACAGTCCTGCTATACTACTGTAACACACACAGTCCTGCTATACTACTGTAACACACACAGTCCTGCTATACTACTGTAACACACACAGACCTGCTATACTACTGTAACACACACAGTCCTGCTATACTACTGTAACACACACAGTCCTGCTATACTACTGTAACACACACAGACCTGCTATACTACTGTAACACACACAGTCCTGCTATACTACTGTAACACACACAGTCCTGCTATACTACTGTAACACACACAGACCTGCTATACTACTGTAACACACACAGTCCTGCTATACTACTGTAACACACACAGTCCTGCTATACTACTGTAACACACACAGACCTGCTATACTACTGTAACACACACAGTCCTGCTATACTACTGTAACACACACAGACCTGCTATACTACTGTAACACACACAGTCCTGCTATACTACTGTAACACACACAGTCCTGCTATACTACTGTAACACACACAGACCTGCTATACTACTGTAACACACACAGTCCTGCTATACTACTGTAACACACACAGACCTGCTATACTACTGTTACACACACAGACCTGCTATACTACTGTTACACACACAGACCTGCTATACTACTGTAACACACACAGTCCTGCTATACTACTGTAACACACACAGTCCTGCTATACTACTGTTACACACACAGACCTTCTATACTACTGTAACACACACAGTCCTGCTATACTACTGTTACACACACAGACCTTCTATACTACTGTAACACACACAGACCTGCTATACTACTGTAACACACAGTCCTGCTATACTACTGTAACACACACAGACCTGCTATACTACTGTAACACACACAGTCCTGCTATACTACTGTTACACACACAGACCTGCCACAGTACTGTAACACACACAGTCCTGCTATACTACTGTAACACACACACACTGACCTGCTATACTACTGTAACACACACAGACCTGCTATACTACTGTAACACACAGTCCTGCTATACTACTGTAACACACACATACCTGCAATACTACTGTAACACACACAGACCTTATATACTACTGTAACACACACAGACCTGCTATACTACTGTAACACACAGTCCTGCTATACTACTGTAACACACAGATCTGCCACAGTACTGTAACACACACAGACCTGCTATACTACTGTATCACACAGTCCTGCTATACTACTGTAACACACACAGATCTGCCACAGTATTGTAACACACACAGATCTGCTATACTACTGTAACACACACAGATCTGCCACAGTATTGTAACACACACAGACCTGCTATACTACTGTAACACACACAGATCTGCCACAGTACTGTAACACACACAGACCTGCTATACTACTGTAACACACACAGATCTGCCACAGTACTGTAACACACACAGATCTGCTATACTACTGTTACACACACAGACCTGCTATACTACTGTAACACACACAGACCTTATATACTACTGTAACACACACAGACCTGCCACAGTACTGTAACACACACAGTCCTGCTATACTACTGTAACACACACAGACCTGCTATACTACTGTAACACACAGTCCTGCTATACTACTGTAACACACACATACCTGCAATACTACTGTAACACACACAGACCTTATATACTACTGTAACACACACAGACCTGCTATACTACTGTAACACACAGTCCTGCTATACTACTGTAACACACACACAGATCTGCTATACTACTGTAACACACAGATCTGCCACAGTACTGTAACACACACAGACCTGCTATACTACTGTATCACACAGTCCTGCTATACTACTGTAACACACACAGATCTGCCACAGTATTGTAACACACACAGATCTGCTATACTACTGTAACACACACAGATCTGCCACAGTATTGTAACACACACAGACCTGCTATACTACTGTAACACACACAGATCTGCCACAGTACTGTAACACACACAGACCTGCTATACTACTGTAACACACACAGATCTGCCACAGTACTGTAACACACACAGATCTGCTATACTACTGTTACACACACAGACCTGCTATACTACTGTAACACACACAGACCTTATATACTACTGTAACACACACAGACCTGCTATACTACTGTATCACACAGTCCTGCTATACTACTGTAACACACACAGACCTGCTATACTACTGTAACACACAGTCCTGCTATACTACTGTAACACACACATACCTGCTATACTACTGTAACACACACAGACCTTATATACTACTGTAACACACACAGACCTGCTATACTACTGTAACACACACAGATCTGCTATACTACTGTAACACACACAGATCTGCTATACTACTGTAACACACAGAGACATGCCACAGTACTGTAACACACACAGACCTGCTATACTACTGTATCACACAGTCCTGCTATACTGTATCACACAGTCCTGCTACACTACTGTAACACACACAGATCTGCTATACTACTGTAACACACACAGATCTGCTATACTACTGTAACACACACAGATCTGCCACAGTACTGTAACATGAATATACTATATTTTAGTTTGACCATGTTTTTTTTATTTATTATTTTGTATTTTTATGGGATTTTATGTACTAAATTATATTTATGTAATAGTTATGATCCATTTATTACATGTTAATCATTTTAAAGCTGAAAAAAAAAAATCGTAAACTGTGGTAAATTTTGAATGCTTTGGAGCAATATACTGAAGTTTGGTCTCTTTTTAAAGAGATTATTGCTGAAGTGAAAAATTAAAGTGAAACTAAAAAGTTATAGAAGTTTAAGTTTATTATTATGCATAAAATGCATAAAAATACTATTTTAAAATTTTTTATGAAATATGTTTCCCAAAAACCTGTTTTACTCTGAAACTATGAGAAAATCAGAGCCATCCACTAGATGAGATTCGTCTCCCATTCATTTCCAATGCACTCCTTTTTTGACTGCGAGGAGCACAATTCAGGACCATTTAACCTTTTCAAATCATGTCCATGATTATATTTGTGTACACATAGCAAGTGCCAACACCTTTACCAAGATTTGTACCATTCCGATGAAGTAAAAAAAATAAAAAAATTTAAAAAACCAAAACATAAAATTTTCAGTCACAAATGATCAAATGATCACCATTTTTCATTGTATTTGAGATTTCCCCCCCTTAGGGTGTTAGAGCCTCTTCATCTTAAAATGTGTAATTGCGCTTCTTCATGCAGGAACGTTGTCCCAACGAAGCCTTTATTCCCGCTCTAGTTGCATTATAACATTCATATAGTGTTTGCATGTGTCTCGACAAATCTATTATACAGCTTTGCGAGATACAGAGAGATTACATAATTTAACAGTGGGAATGACGGCTACATTCGTATAGTGTTTACATGTGTCTCGACAGTACTAAACAAGCCACAATATGCTCAGCTCATGAAGCAAACTTGTCAATCATTTTAATGGATGAGGCAGAGGAAACTCTGACCAATAAGAGGTCAGTTGTACATGCATGTGACTTGCATAAACACATTTTGGTACGCTTTGAAATATTGCCTAGTGAAAGCAAACCGATCCAAGAAAATGCAACATTGTAACAAATTAAGTCCCTGTTTCAGAACAATGCTATCGATCTACAGGTGTGAAAACACCCTTCTTTTAATTGTTCTCAATGATGATTCTCATTAGATTCTCATTACTGTTTTTCTTCTTTAAAACAGCATAAATTAAAGGCTTTGCCACAAATAGGCTGCTACCACAAAATCAACAACCGAGACAGGTTTTTGTGAAATTTGCCCTTAAACGACCCGCCTGCAGAGTGTCTTTTAATGATCCCAAACCCTTCATCCTGAGACCGGCTCATAGAGAAGGGACTGGCTTCCAAACTACCAACATTATCGGCTTAAAAAATGAACTAACACTTGCTTTACCAAGAAGAAAAATGGCATTATGCAAATGAAATACCCCAAAAAAAAGGACTCTGGGTGCTGCTTTTTGTTTTATAAAAAAAATTACACAGTAGTCATTTACCGAGAATCCTTATCAACCATAAGAGAATACAAAGAGCAACAATCCGTCAGTTTTATTGCTTCTAACTATGCAACAGTCCATAAGAAAAGCCTCTCAGATACACACGAGCACACGAACGCTGAGGCCATGAGTTTTTCATCAGCTGGTCTTTTCCATGTGCCTGGTAATTTGAGTCACTACAATGAAATTTAATTACTTTAAACTGTTTTTTCTGCTCTGTACAGACTATTCTAGTCTCACTAACAAGCAAGATATTGGACTATTGGCATCAAGTCCGATGTATAATGTGTTTTATTCAGCAAGAGTGTGAAAGCTTAATTAAACTCTGTTGTGCAGAAAAATAAAGAAATTAGCCAAAACTGTGTGTGGACAACAACATCAATAAATGCTTTACACTATTTTTTAGAAAAAAAAGTTAAATTATATAAAATTGTATATGTAAATAAAAATATATAAAATTATATTAAAATATAGATTAAATAAAATATAATAATGCTTTACATTATTTTTTAAAAATGTAAAAAATGTTAAAATACATATACAATAATCTTAAAAATGTAAAAAAATATATACATTTACATAAAAATACAGATAAATGGAATATAAAATACATAAATGCATTTATATAAAATATATAAATAATAATAATTATAATAATATTTTACATTTGTTTTTTAAAAATATGTAAAAAAATATATAAAAACAAATATGTAAATAAAAAAATATAAAATTATATAAAAATGCAGATAAAATAATAATAATAATAATAATAATAATAATAATAATAATACCACCAACAACAACACCACATTATTTTTTTTAAATTTCTAAACATTTTTAAAATATGTAAAAATAATATTTAAAATGTAAATAAAAAAATAAAAAATATATAAAAATAGAGAATAAATGGATTAAAATAAAGTACATATAAATAAATGCATGCAGTAGACTCACAAATAAATATTTACTACACAGCAAATATTTTATATTGCTGCCAAATGTAAACTGTATTATCGCCCAACTCTAAACTCACATTAAGGTATTATAAACATTAACATGTTAAACTGTTTGAAACAATATGTATTGTGAAAAACGCTACACAAATAAAATTGATGTAACAATGTCATTGCAAACTGAAGCAGAAGCACATATTGTAACAGCATGATGATTTCCAAGCAAAATTAAACACCCGGCATGTCAAAGACATTGAGTGTACAGCATGCTTCGAACTACAAAATAATGTCTGTGCTAAAACTTGAATATCTATGAACCCTAGAACCGGTTCTGACCGAATCGGAGGAAATTTAACAAAATAGGGTCAAAAGGTCAGCAGCTCAGAGGTGAATAGGTCAAAACCACTGTGGTTCACACTGAGCAGAAAAACATTTCCCATCCCATCAGAGGAGTGAGAGGGCTATTTCAGTGATATATAGCGACATCTGCCTAAAATTACTTCTTTACTGCAATTGGTGATTAATTCAGTTTGACTGTCGGTCATTAGTGCAAAATAACCCCTGAGAGGGTGTACAGGGGTCTTATTTCACCCTGAATGAGTTTATTTTGTAACAAATGACTCTTTAGGTATCAAACCACCAATGACTTACAGTGACCCTAAATGTTAATCTGACATACCGGAAAGTATGTGGAAATAAAATAGAGAAAAAAGTAATCTTTAGGTAGTCAATGAAAAAAGTGATCCATATTTAAATGCTAAATAAAATAAAACTCCTAACAACTTGATACTAAATATTAAACTGACTGTCAAAGTATCTGAAAATAATATAAAATACAAAAAAAAAAAAAAAAAAAAACTAATATAAAATAAAGATTATATATATATATATATATATATATATATATATATATATATATATATATATATATATATATATATATATATATATACATATACACACTAAATATACAGTCAAACCAAAAATTATTATATATACTAACATCAAAATAAATAAAAAATAAAATAAAAGAATAAAAAATAGAAATAAATAAATAAAAGGACTCTTTATGTAGTCAATGACACTTAATGTGACCCTAAACATTAAACTGATGCGTCAAAATATCAACAACAAAAAAAAAACAATAAAACATCAGAAATGAAATAAAGTAGTCAATGACACTCAAAGTGATCCTAAACATTAAAGTGACACAGCAGAATCTATCTGAAGACTGAAAGCATCACAAACATCAGTTTGAAGGTTCAGCAAAATCCACAACAAATACCTAAAAACCCAATCATCATCAGTGACGTTTGCTTCAGTACAGAAACAAACTCCCTTCTTTCAGTCTCTCACACGGTCAACAAACAAGTCAAGCAGACATTAAACCGCCTAGTGCGTTAATATGTGAGAATCTCAGCAGAGATGCATCATTCATTCGAATGACAAAAGGTTGAAGTAATGTAATTGGTAGAAGACGAACATACGTATCCACGTTTTGTCAGGAGAAAGGTGCTCGAACACGATCAATCTGATGACTACAGCGATGGTTGGCGGAAAATAGGCAATGGATCAAATGAATGGTAAGCAGTTTAGTCAGAGCTGATTATTCAGAGCAAAACCAATCAGCATTTAAACACAATTTATTAGCAAACCGCTGTCCACGGTGAAATACAAGAGATGTGAGAAGCTCAGATTTAAACAGTGCTGGACAGAATGAAGCTTTCAGAACCATAATAAGTAAAACACATTTAAGGAAAAAACACTATTTAGATTTCCTGTGCTTAACATGGAGTACATTTCCCATGAAAATACTATTTCAGTTTTCTACTTCAAAATTTCACGTTTCATTGTACTGTTTTTTTGTTAAATTTACTCTTTTTTTAGGTAGTAAACTATGACTAACCCTAGAATTAAACCCGGTAAAGCAATTTGTCTCGCAACATTTGAGTTGAGAAATTAAATTTCCTTTGCTGTTTTGAGATAAAAGAGAATTACGGAACACTGTAATATTCAGAACTCAAAGTTTAGGTAGTTTAATACCTAATGCACTGGTGCAAAAAAAAAAAAAAAAAGGGAGTAGTACATTTTTTAAGTAAAGTGGTAAATGCAAGTAAAGGATTTAGCCATTAAAAAATGTCTTCAAAGTAAAAAAATATTTTATTTTATTATTATAATTATTTTTAATTTTAATTTTCTATGCAAATGAACCAACAAAATCATCCCAAAATGATGCATTCTTTGATAATAGAGCCATTCAAGTCATTATTCCTGCATCTCAATATCACAGAACAACAAAATATCGTCAGTTTTTCTGATATCGTGCAGCTCAAGTACTAAGTCCTCGTCAGCGTGGCACAGTGAGATAACGTCCCGAGAGAAGTGAAGTGGGATGGTATCTGGCCGCTGTCCTGTCCTGCTCCTGAATTGCTGCCACACACTGATAATGGTGCAGTAATGCAGTGCTGTGCTCATGTAATGCACCAGTATATCAACTAAACATTATTCATTGCTTCTTGTTCTCCAAAAACATTACGCATTCTCCACCACAATCAAATCGCACTTTCTCTCTCTTACACAGCAAAGAAAACGACTCATGACTCAAAAGAATAGATCCCAGAATTTCAACAGCTTCCGCTCGCATCTGACGTCCAAAAAAACTGTTTAACAAAAGTCCTGATGATAAACACCATTCATTCCCATCTGTGGGCGAACAAACCAAATTGCCTTTGTGTGACGAAGCTTACAAAGAAACATGGACTAAAATAGGATTAATAATAAGGTTCTGAGATGTAAAAAAATAAAAAACTTAGGCCATGAACAGCCTCAATTAAACACATAAATACAGATATCTCAGAAGAGGAGGACATTTCTAACTGCTCGGGTCCTCGTATACATTTCATAGTCTTAATATCACCAAATAACAGATTAATAATGAATAATGAATTATACAATTATAGCCACATACATACAGTAAACTCCCACTCACTTAAAGCAAAAGATACACTATATATAGCAAATCTCAACTGCCTTGACTGTAATATCGTCAAAAAATATAACTGTTATCACCCAGCAGTATATATTAAGTTAGATATAACTTATATCTAACTTTACCCTATGGAAGTATTGTAAAATAATATATTATCACCCAGCAATATATGCAAAATTTGACAATCTAAATTTATCTGCATACATGCACTTACGTAAAGCAATACAGTATATAATGTATAGAAAATCATGGCTGTCTGATTGTCAAAAAATTTAACTATTATTGTCCAGCTGTATATATAAAGTTATATAATATGATTGGGTCATTGACAAATAAGGTTTTTTAAAAGTGTAAAAAAAAAAACATAATGGAGATATAATTAATTTGGAAGCTTTATTAAGTGTTAACAATGAGATTATGTGGTTTTTATAATCAATTAACACTGCTTTTGTCATTTTTTACAAGATGGACAAAATTTGTCACCAAAAAAGTCATTCGGTTTAATCAAAATTTCGGTTTTACCGAATGACACTTTTGGTTATACCGAATGACGATATTTTCAAACAATGTTAACAGGCTGATATCTAGCAAAAGGACAATCAAACATTTTATATTTAGTGCAAGTTTTTAAAATATTAAAACATTTTCCATGTTTTATAGCGGTTGTACCGAATGACCTGATGTTTCAGGACATGCGTATATGAACAAGTGAAAACATGAATTCATCAAATAGTTAAGAGAGAGTTAGTTACTTTGCTTCATGACCATGTGTTCCTTTGCAGATGTCTGAATGATGTCACATTCTGTCACATGATACTGACCACATGACTTGATCCAAAACAGTCCCTTTATGTTGGTTACTCCGAATGACATCAATGAAATTCATTTTTCTGGACATTCTTTCTCATAACAAAAACAACTGCTTCTACACATAATTTTAATGTCATTTTGCACTATGTTGATATATGATATTATAAAATCATGCAAGAATAAAAAATATATACGTTTATTACATTTTAAGATATTTTAATCACAAATGAAGAGGCTGTATTGGCCTTTGGACGGTTAAACTGAATGACCTTTTGACACTTCAAAATCTTTAAAATACTTTTATATGTAGCAAAATATTATTAAAACCTTTTTGGATTCAATAAAAGAGATCTAGGTGTACTACCTTACATACTTTGGATGTCATATCGTTGTTTTTTATTATAATTAAGGACAAAAAAATTACCTGTCACATCATTGACCCGATTATATATGATATTATTTATATGTTATATATGATATAAATTATATCTAACTTAAAAATGTGATTTATTTATAACTTTATCTGCATACATACAGTATATTCATGTAAAGCTATATCTATAGCAAATCTCAACTTCTTGATTGTTTGAATCTATGCAAAATGTAACTAGGCTACATTATCAGCTAAATGTGAAGGCATTAAGATATTATAAACATTACCATGATCTTCTGTAAAGCAATTTGTACTTCGAAAAGCATTAAAATTGACTCTAACAAAATGGTATTCCAGCAGCCTTTCTAAGCTTCTAGAAATACACTGTAAGATTGTAATCTCTGCCTAGACTCTGTTCTGTCATGCATATAACACAATGAATAACTAGGAAAGTGAAATCAATAGGCATTTCCTTCGAGCAGGTGTCTAACCGGCCGACCGGTGGAGTGACGTCAAGGTGAAAGACGCAGCTGAATGTGCATTAAACAACCTTCAAGACATCAGCAGAATCCAGAGCAGCTGTTCTCCTCTCATTACATCTCCTTTAAACCAGACTAACACAAAATGGCTGCATTGCAAAGGGTGTATGACCTCTTTCAATTATTTACCTTCCAAATGTCAGAGCTGTATGTTAAGCTCCAGCATTGTGCATCAGCATCTCAACTACAGCGAATCCACTGTAACCGGCACATTTACATGACCATTACTTCCTGATTTATCATTCTGATAAAGACATTCACACACTCCAGGACTACTGAAATATCCAGCACATATACAGCAGCACATCCCATAATCAAAATCTACTCTTTCTTTTCATGCACTTCTCTTCATTAATTTCTCAGTTCTTCAGTTTTCTCTCAATTTTGTTTTTGTATTTAGTCTGCACTGTCGATTAATCAGCTATATATATTTAATAATAAGATTATTACTCCTAAAGAATATTGATACTCCAATAATACAATTGAATAATCTAAATATGACCAAATATTACATCTTTTTGTCTCAATAAATAGAGGTGATAATAGAAAATCAACTTTTGCTAGGTATAAAATCAAGTTTGAGCAATGCAAGAATTACAGAATTACCAGATTTGGTTTGAATCAATTTTATGAAAATAGCACAAAACGGTTACCCAGATCCTGGGTCAGACATAACAACCCAGTGTTTGGGTAGTTTTTTGGGTCAGACGTAACAACCCTGGGGTTGAGTTATTTATTGGGGGCTTTTTGCACCCTCTTCAGGAGAGAGCAGTGCAGCTCCGTCGAATTGGTGCATGTCTTTGGCAAAATACAGGTTTGTGTAAGTTTTATTTTATCTAAAAATTCATTATTGTTCTGTATATCATTTAATTTTATGCAAAGCAGCATAAAGTGGCGCGATGTAAGTCACCTAAACGAGTGTCACGTCGGTCTTTTCGCATGATGGAAACGCCTGATGCCTTCCATTAAATTTTATGATTTTATTCAAAAAGATACAGAATATAAGTACTTAGGATGTTAACATATGTTCTCAGAATTGTACATTGATTATTTATGGACAGGACGAGTCTGAAGTTATCAGTTATCAGTTATCTGTTATCAGTTCCCCTACCGAATGCGAGTCATCTCCGGCACGAGATCCGTTACGGTGGAAACAGGACAACAGAGACCAGTTGATTACACATGAATTACTTCTAAATGTTTAATTTTCATTTCTAATATTTGTTAAGCGAGCTTAAATGGACACTCTAAAAAATGCTGGGTTAAAAACAACCCAAGTTGGGTTGAAAATGCAAATCGATTGGGTTGTTTTAACACAGCAGTTGGGTTAAATGTTTGCCCAACCTGCTGGGTAGTTTTACTTAACTCAACTATTGTTTAAAAATTACAGTATTGCTTACTTAAAATGAACCCAAAATATCTTGAAAATTAACATTTTTTAATATGTTTAATAAATTAACATTTTAATTTCATTTTAGATTCATTTTAAGTCAGCCATATAGTCATTTTCAAACAATAGTTGGGTTAAATAAAACTACCCAGCAGGTTTGGCAAACATTTAACCCAACAGTTAGGTTAAAACAACCCAATCGCTGGGTTTGTCCATTTTCAACCCAACTTGGGTTGTTTTTAACCCAGAATTTTTTTAGAGTGTAGGCAATATGCATTAAAAATGTTATAAAATATGCAATACTATAAAATATGATCAAAAATAAAGGAATTATCATGCAAACCAGTGGTTGTGTGGAGTATTTAAAACAAACTTTGAGAGGATTTAAGTCAATCTGTAAAGTAAAAAAAATAAATAAATAAAAGTTATAGTATTATAGTAAAAATTAATCAACCCGTTATGCTGGGTTAAATAAATAACCCAATTTGCAGGGTAAAATTAACTCAACATGTGTTTTGTCCTGTATTTACCCAGCCCTTGGGTTGAAAACAACCCAAATTGGTTTTTACCAGAGTGTTTTTAGAGTGTATGGAGAAAAATGGAGTGTATGGAGTGTATGAGAGTGTAAAAGAAAAAAACAAAAAAAAACAACGCAACAGGTTCAGAAACCTAAAAACAGACAATTTTCCAGAATACTTTTGTGAAAGAAAGAAAGAAAGAAAGAAAGAAAGAAAGAAAGAAAGAAAGAAAGAAAGATCTATTTTTAGCCAGTCAGAAACAAACATGGCTGCAAGTCACTGTAAAGACTTAGATATGTGAACAACAAATAAAACACAGTAAATCACAGTGCCTATAAAAACACATGACATATAATCACTTCATAAAGGCTGCTAGAATCCCAGATAAGATAAGTGAAATTCACCAGCAGTGACTGGCTTTGATTTAGATCAACTGTACAAAAATAAAGCACAAACATTTTATCATTTAACGAGATGAAATCCCTCAAGAATGAGAGCATTTACTCTGTTCATGGAGAACCGGCACTGGAACATCAGTGATCTACACTAGAACATCTCTCGAGCTGCTGTGATGAAACAGAGCAACAGGTTCAGAAACCCAATTCCAGCAGGAAGCACCGGCAATTTACCACGACACTCGCGTTCATAAAGAGGTTGGGATATAAATGTGTGTCGCAAACGGTTTGAAAGCCTCTTTTTCTCAGACACTGCGGACTGCGGGTGTGGTGACTGCATCAGCTCTCTCTCTCTCTCTCTCTCTCTCTCTCTCTCTCTCTCTCTCTCTCTCTCTCACACACACACACACACACACACACACACACGCTTTCTTTCACAAGCTCACATGCACAGCACAGCTAAACAATAAACATCATTTAAACGGCAATGCAACAATTTCACCTTCTTTAAAGCGTGAAGTTTAAAGCAGCACGAGACCCGCTGCACTTTCATTTAGTGATGAAGCAAGAAAATCACTTTGGTCTTCTTCACGCACACAAACACCCACTATATAGCAGCTCATCTTCACGCACGAGTCAAGCGAATCCGGATTAAAGTCGTCTAATGCAAAACACCTGAACACTTCGATTTTCCACGCGCATCTCCTCACCATCACTCACTGATTCCCTGAGCATCGCACTTATTGCAGCGCAATTCGATTAAACGTCCACGACAGAAGCATTCACGTCATATTTCGAATCATAAACCGCTCTCGTTCACCGGACTGACCTCCCAGTCGATGGAGTCCCACTCGTCGGTGAACATTCGGCGGCTGTGAGCTCGCGCGCTCGGCGCCACTACGGACGACCAGATGCCATTGCGCTGTAAAAATCCTCGTCAAATCACTTCTACGCGGTGATATTCCCACGTATCCCGAGCATGAGTCCGAGTGGAGAGCAATCGAGTCATGAAAACGGAGCCGCTGCGAAGATGCTCAATGAGCTGCGCGTAAAAGCGCCGCGCTGCCGACACCCGCTTCGCCATGAAGAATGAAGGGGGCGAACAAGTGCCCTCACACGCTCACTAATTAGTCATTTACCAAAACCACATACAGCACACTTATTACAGGTTCAGTCCAAGTCAGCTGGTTCAAACCTACAACCTTTCAGTCACCGCTAAGCGTTTCCAACAACAGTTACTGCATTTCACACGAGCAGGCAAATCCAGCAATGTGCCTTTAAGTAAAACTTGTTGTATAAGGGCTTTCTGCGCTCATTCCCTAGTCGAATAAATCCTCGCGGATTTCTACTGGTATTTCTATCATAATTGGAATCAATCCAAATGGGATAAATCACAAATCCTTTAAGAATCAAATAAGATCCGACTGGATAGACTGCAACTCATTTTTTTTTTTCAGAAGTGATTTCAGTTTATCCAGAAGGATCTTATTTGACTCTTGCAGCGCCTTTACTCAGCTGCTCTGCTCCACATTCATCGTAAAGACCCAATGCAGCATTAAAGCAGGAATAAAACACGCAGCTCTGACGCACCTGAGGCGGCTCTGATGCTGCTTTACTCCCGTGTCAAATGATGACGCATCAGAGCCGCCTTAAACTTTGTTTACTTTTTTTTAATTTTTAATATTTATGTTGCAAAGTTTCACGTTTTTAGATTCATATTTTAGTATTTAAAATGTTATTTGTGCACTTTTAATTTCTGGCCAAATGCAATCATGGCACTTTTGCAGAATTAATTTACACAGTAGATATGACGCTTCTTTGCAGTGTAATTTTATGCTTCCATATTTTAAAAGGAATACTTTTTGACTTAAGTGCTTTATTTGCTATACTGAAACTCAACGCATCTATTATCTACATGCAAAGCTGCTTTGAAACTCCATGCAAGCGCTATACAAATACACGTGAATTGAATTCTTGTTTGCACCTCATGTCCTTCGCACTGGCCATACCTCATTATCACGTGCACATCTCTATACCTCAACTCACACCATTTGCCCTTGCATCAATAATATTTACACTTCTGTTTGGATGCGTTTCATTGGCTCTGCGCCCCCACAATAGCAATACTCCAATGACTTTGACGACCATGAGACTCTTACCATGAGCACGGCGAGGTTGTTGTGGTGCGCGCAATGGATGGTGGTCGTGTTGTGCGCGGAGCCCGTTATCTGGCAGCCTTCCGCCCGCCAGCCGCCGTGTCCATTCAGCAGGTCAAAATCCCAATATGCTGCGGTGGGGTCTACACCCAACGAGAAGTGCCGGAGAGCGACGGTAACCGGCTGCACGGGGCTCCCGGGGCTACACCCATCTACACAGGAGAGCAACACATTGCGTCAAGTAATACCCCATAAGGAAAGTCCTTGAGTGTTCCAGAGATGCATCCATAAACCATATGAAAGCTGGCAATCGCACTCTATGCAACGTGCATCAGTGACATAGTGGTCAATGACTGTCAATATCATGTTGTAACTGCTGCAATACAAATGAGATTGACTGCGCAGACAAATAACCATATTCTAACTCGTGCAAAAATGCAACGCAACTGTTGCAACACCGTGCAAGCACGCGCACGTTTCCTCATAATTGCATGTGACGTTAATGCCGACAAAATACTCCGTTTTTCATTTAAACCAACTAATGCATGCATATGTGTTGATGCATTAGGTGCGCTGATTAATGCATGAGAGAAAAAAAATGCAGCATTACCTAATTTGGTGAACGCAACTGGTGTCGAAACGCTTCTGCGCTTCCCATCGTCCGCAAGATTTGACGAATTCCCCGTGCATGGAAAGAGTTTTCCATTGCGGAAGACGATCAGCTGCAGCTTACAGGTGGAGTTCTCCACAGACTGAGGGGCAGCCAGCGGGAAATGTATGGAAGCGATGGCCACCGTGTTCTGAAAACGGGGAAATGGATATGAAACATGTGCAGGAGATGCGCAGATGTGTTAGCTCCTCTCGGATGAGTCTGTCTGATTGAGGACTCTGACTGAGAGAGAAGCTTTTCCCGTTGACAAGGGGAAAGTGCTGGAGGAGGCAGGGGGTTTATCCTTCCTTCTTTCTGCTTTTCTTTGGTCTGCCGCAGAGGGGGAAATGATTCTGACCAGCACAGCTCACTACAACATCAGCAGCAGACAGCTTAAAGCAGCAGGCTGATAAAACAGCAAATAACCAGAGGGGTTATCATCATCATCATCATCATCATCATCCTAAGAGCTTCACCTCTTTATCTGTGTTAGAATAGCGGGAAATGTGTCAATGTCTAATGCAGATCCTGGGGAAGAAAAGCAGGTGTTATTTTGGCCTTATAAAAACACATTTAAGATTAATGCCATAACCAGATGTTGATGCGGATACAAGCGCACTTCAGATTAAATGATAACATATGCAACATATCTATTAGTTTAGGGTCCGATTCTCACTAGTAACTAGTTGCATTAGCATGCATATTACTAAGCTGTTTATTAGTACTTTATATTAATGCCTTATTCTGTATCACCATGTTCTGCATCACTTAATCCTATACCCAAACTTAATAACTACCTTACTAATTATTAATAAGCATTAATTAGGAGTTTATTGAGGCAAAAGTTGTAGTTAACAGTGAGAATTGGACCCTAAACTAAAGTGTGACTATACATGGATGGAGAGATGGATGGATGAATAGATGGAGGGATGGATGGATGGATGGAGGAATGGATAGATGGATAGAGAGAGGGAGGGATGATGGATGGATGGAGGGATGGATGGAGTGATGGAGGGAGGGATAGAGGAATGGATAGAGAGAGAGGGATGGATGGAGGGATAGATGCATGGAAAATAAACACTAATAAACCACAATAGCCCGACAACATTTAATCCCAGTGACATTTAAATGCTTTGAAGCTGAAAGTTACATTTAAAACCATTCTCCCGCATCAAATGAGACATGATCAATAGAGATAATTCAGCAATTCAGCCTTTAAAGGATTAAAAAGGTCTCATGCAACTCATTTCCAGTGGTTATTTAAAATCCGAGAGCAGTGGATGTAATATAAGGTAACGTGCATGTGCTTAGAAAACCTTGCAGTCAGCATTCGTCTGGCTCCCTGGAAGGAGGGCGAGCAAGAGAAATCAGTCTGTCAAGCAGCAAGGAATTTCATTCACAAAACCAGGCATCTCTTTAGTCATCACATGATTTCCATATGTGACTCACGGCTCGAGCAGAGAGCATCCTTTACCCAGAGTGCACTGCAGCATCGCAATTACATTCCGGCAGCTCTTTAATGCAGCACTGTTGGCATTCACATGTACACCACATAGGCTTTATCTTAATGAAGAAGGACATTTATTTGAATTCATCTCTGTTAAACATCTCTCTTTTCAGCATTACACTGACTTTGCTGTTTGGATGCATCAGATCCTACTGCTGAGAAGATTCCTGTATCTGGAAAAGAGTGTGGTTCATTCCTTCAGTTCTTCTGAAGTGGGATCGTTCAGCACCAAGGACAGCAGGCAAACAACCTCATCATTTGAAGTAAATGGTTCCGTTATTACAAAACAATATATCATTTTATTTGAAAAGGTTGCTCAGTTCAAATAAATTTGTTATTGTGCTTTTAATAATACACATTTCAAAGCATAGTCAATGTTTACAAAGAACAGTCACTGACAAACCGAGTGAGACAGTCACAAAAACTCTCTAAGATGCTGAAAAAACTTAAAAGAAGCCAAGATGCCAGATACGCACTTATAAGGCTGACACATTTTTAACCCTGTAAAGCCTGATTTTTTCTAGAAAATGATGTATGGATAATAAAATAAACCTGAGTTGTTTCAGTCCAGTAAGTGTTCATCTTGAAATATTAATTTAAAGTATATGTGCACATTCAAACATCACTTCGGCAGGTGCTCGATCAAAAGATAACTGATCACGAAAAGCAATGACACTGAATTTTAGTTTAGAAGGCACAGACATTACTCAAATTTAAGTGCTGAACTAGATGTTTATGATGCAAAAACACTGTCAGAGAAAACAAACGTTGAAATACATTATAGTTGCTGAAATATAAACCATGTGATTCAGTCCTAGTTCTATTGCTCTTCATTACCAAACAGACTTTGGACTACAAGCAGTTCATTTGTGTGTATCCTAAACCAGAGGGTTTCAAAGTACATGTCAGGGGAGGTGCACAGAGTGGTAAAAAAAAAAAAAAAAGGAAAAAGCTCAGTGGTTAGAGCATGGCACTAGCAATGCCAAGGTCATGGGTTCGATCCCAGGGGATTGGACATACTCAGATACAAAATGTATAATATAATGCAATGTAAGTTGCTTTGGATAAAAGCATCTGCCAAATGCATAAATGTAAATGTAAATTGTAGCAGAAACAATACTTTAGAAAATGAAAGGCAGGTTTTTGGACAAGAGGTGTCCAAACATTTCCAGTCCTCTTTTTTTGATCAGATCATTTTAAACCGTAAACTTATGAAAAGATTTCAGTCCAAAGATCCAGTAAGTGAATGCATTAATACAGTCAAACAGTTCTAATGCAGAGAAAAACTGTCAGATTACATCAGAGATGGTGGAGAGAATAGAGTATTTTCTTAAGTTTCATAAGTTTCTTATCTTGCTGCTGTGAAATTGTCACGTAAGGCACACAGACAAGATGGTAAGATCCAAGCGCAGCATTAATGGGGTAATCCAAAACGTAATCCAGACACAGGCAAGGGTCATTCCACAGAAACAGTCCACAAAAACAGAAAAACAGAGACACAAAGTGCATGTAACACAATACAACGAACCACAAACAAAGGCAGATACAACTGAGTATAAATAGACAGAACACTAATGACAAACTCAAAACAGCTGGTGCAATGAAGGATATGAGTCCAGGAAGTGGGTTATGGGAAATGAAGTTCCAAAAGGTGACAAAAGTCCATGTTGGAGTGCCCTCTAGTGGTTAACTGGGGCACTCCAACTGGTGGTCATAACAGTACCCCCTCCCTACGGAGCGGATACCAGATGCTCCACTAGACCAAACACAAAACAAAACACTCAGGAGGGAGGTGGACCGGAGGAGGACCAGGGGGAGGGACGGCGGGTCAGGTCCAGAGCCCCCGACCGATGGCCAGGGGGGAGCTGGATGAACAGTCAACGGGGTGTCCCCAAAGGTCGGAGTCCTGGCTGAGTGCCAGGGCGGCACCGGAGGAACTGCCCAGGTGGACTTCAACAGGGCAAACGGCCTGGGTGAAGGCGGCGACAGGGCAGACGGCCTGGGCGGTGGCGTCAGACTGGTCCATGGTCAAGAGAGCTTGAGTGCATCATCCAGGCACGCAAAACCGCCAAAGCATAGAAGAAGAAGACATGGCCCTCTTGGCCATGAAAGGCCTGACAGAGAGAGAGGGCTGCTCTGGGACAACAGCGGACTGCTCAGGCTGCTCTAGGACGACGGCGGGCTGCTCCGGGACAGCAGCGGCCTCGGGCTGCTCCTGGACGACAGCGTGCTCGGGCTGCTCCGGGACAACAGCGGGCTCGGGCTGCTCCGGGACAACAGCGGGCTCGGGCTGCTCCGCGACGACAGCGGGCTCGGCCGGATCCGGGACGGCAGCAGGCTCGGGCTGCTCTGGTCCATGGTCACCAGCCCTTACGTGTGTTCTCCAAGCACGCAGAGCTGTCAAGATATAGAAGATAAAGACAGCTTTCTTGGCCACGTCAGGACTCACTGGGGGAGCATTCGGCTCCAAAACCTCTGGGGTGGCCTCCAGGCCAAAAATGGGCTTTGGAATAGCCTCCGGGCCTTGAGGGATGGAGGAAGCCCTCTTCCTCCTCTTTCGTGGATGAGGCGGTGGCTCTGTGCCTACCTCCTCTGTAGGCACTAGAGCGAACTCACGGACTGGAGCGGTCTCTGAAGCGGACTCACTGGCTGGAGCGGACTCACTGACTGGAGCAGACTCACCGACTGGAGTGGCCTCTAGAGTGGACTCACTGACTGGAGAGGCCTCTGGAGCGGGCTCACGGGCTGGAGCGGGCTCTGGTGCGGGCTCACTGGCTGGAGCGGACTCACTGACTGGAGCAGACTCACCGACTGGAGCGGCCTCTAGAGTGGACTCACTGACTGGAGAGGCCTCTGGAGCGGGCTCACGGGCTGGAGCGGGCTCTGGTGCGGACTCACTGGCTGGAGAGGATTCACAGACTTGAGCGGACCGATGGGCTGGAGTGGGCTCCGGAGTGGACTGAGGGGCTGGAGGTGGTGCTGGAGGTAATCAAATCTGCCCATTCTTACACAGATACAGGTAATTACAGAAACTTAAATTCCCCACAAACTCCATCTCCCACTGCGGCAGAGGAACGTCGAGACAATGATTGAAAATGTCCCTGAGGACCGCATCGGGGAGACTAAATCTCTCTGCCCGTGACCAGAACCGTTGAGAGAATTTCCGCACCTCCATACCCCTCTGCCGAAGCGCCGCCAAATCCTGGGGATTGCTCCGACTTCCTTGTGTGTTGGTCAGTGACCGGACTCTCTCGCTGCTGGATCTTTGCATGGTGGTTCGTTCTGTCACGTAATGCACACAGACAAGATGGTAAGATCCAAGCGCAGCTTTAATGGGGTAATCCAAAACGTAATCTAGACACAGGCAAGGGTCAAACTCCACAGAAACAGTCCAAACCAGAGACACAAAGTGCATGTAACACAATACAACAAACCACAAACAAAGGCAGATACAACTGATTATAAATAGACAGAACACTAATGACAAACTCAAAACAGCTGGTGCAATGAAGGATAATGAGTCCGGGAAGTGGGTTATGGGAAATGAAGTTCCAAAAGGTGACAAAAGTCAGTGTTGGAGTGCCCTCTAGTGGTTAACTGGGGCACTCCAACTGGTGGTCATAACAGAAATACAGACTGAACAGCAGCTCAAAACACCCTATGGAAGCTTGTTTCTGCCATGAAATAAAAAATAAAAAAGCTAATTGCGACTTTCTATCTCACAATTCTGATGTTTTTTTTTTTTTTCTCAGAATTGCAAGTTATAAATTCAGAAAGGAGTGATAAAAAGTCAGAATTGCGAGATATAAAGTCAGAATTGAGTGATATAAAGTCAGAATTGCGAGATATAGTCAGAATTGCGAATTATAAATTCAGAATTGTGAGATATATAAAGTCAGAATTGCGAATTATAAAGTCAGAATTGTGAATTATAAAGTCAGAATTGTGAGTCATAAAGTCAGAATTGTGAGTTATAAAGTCAGAATTGCGAGTTATAAAATCAGAATAGTGTGATATAAAGTCAGAATTGCGAGATATAAAGTCAGAAATGAGTGATATAAAGTCAGAATTGCGAGATATAAAGACAGAACTGCGAATTACAACATCAGAATTGCGAGATATAAAGTCAGAATTGTGAAATATATAAAGTCAGAATTGCGAGATATATAAAGTCAGAATTGTGAATTATAACGCCAGAATTGCGAGTTTATATTGTGTAATTGTGACCTTTTTTTCTCGCAATTCTGACTTTTCTCAGAATTGTGAGATATAAACTCGCACTTGCATCTTTTAAAGTCAGAATGGCTAGATGTAGTCTTTTTTCTCACAATTGGACATTACAACACAACTGTGAGTTTATATTGCACAATTTTTGCACAATTTTTTTTCTCAATTCTTACTTTTTTCTCAGAATATTTTTTTTTAATTTAATTTCATTTCATTTCATTTATTTATTTAAACAGTGACAGTGTAAAATATACATTAACCTTAAGAAGGAGAGATGCATTTTACCAGGTTGTAGCACTTGTGCTAATTTACACCTGTAGTCCCTGGACAGGCTGATGTCAACAAATCAAGTTAATAATACATTTATCCCAAAACAGCATTAAAACGATCACACCCTTCATTCATTCCTCAGCATGCATTTACAAATACGCTCTCACATACAAATCAATTACTAAACATTATGTGAACATGTTTGTTTTAGAAGAAACCATTTTTTTGACCCGATGTGAAAAAATGTCAAAATTTACACACGTGGTAAGCTCTGGCAACTGGCAACTTATTCCACTGTCTGATGGCCACACTTGAGAAAGCTGACCTACCTAATGCTGTTTTACACAAAGGAATACTACACTTGCCCCGAGCAGTCGACCGAGTGGCTCGAGATGTACTTTCTGAGCTCAGTAAGATAAACGTTTTTAAGGGAGGAGCTGCATAACCATTTATTATCTTGAACATAAGACAGAGATTTGAATATATGATCATATGACAATATATATTATGTTTACAAAGCTTAATATACTATGTTTTTTGAGAATATGACAGTGGTGAAATAGCAGATATTTCTTGTCATGAACCTTAAGAGAACTTTTGTACAATGCTTCCAGGGGCCTTAATGTTGTTTTACAGAATTAATAATTATTATAAATTCAGAATTGCAAGTTATAAAGTCAGAATTGCGAGAATTCTGACTATATAAGATGCAACTGAATTATAATGGCACAATTACATGATAAAACTCGCAATTGCGAGAAAAAACAGAATTGTGAGATAAAAAGTCACAGTTACCTTTTTTTATTTAGTGGTGGAAACAAACTTCCATAACACTGCATGCTGCATGAGCATATGAACTAGGAACTAGGATATCACTCGGTTGGATAAAGCAAACAAGTGTCGCGCTAGTAAAGTTTTGATGGTTGACGATTCAAGGTAAAGACAGTGACATACAGGAGTCGTGCATTAGGCACAGGAGATGAAAGTCCGTTATTATTGATGTGCAAACAAACAGTGTGTGTGGCGCTCTTGGCGCAATGATCACTATTGAAAATTAGTAAATATCGGGGGTGGGGAGGCTCCATTGGGTACGTTGTGTCAAAAGAGAGGCCCACTGTCTTTGAATTCGAAAATCCCTGTCCTGAAGTGCTGGGTGAAGCAGCAGGGTTTTTAGAAACATGAACAAGCTCTTTTAGGATTGAAAGAATCACTGCAGCAGAGCCTGTAACAGCGAGCAGAACATCAAAATGAAAGAGACTAATTTACAAAGCTCTCTTCTATTTTTTTTTTGCTGAGGAATTGCACTTTGAGAATTCATGTTGCATTACTCATGAGAAAGATAAGAAAAACGTTGTCATGCCAACTGGCCGCTCTACCATTACAATGTTTGGACTAAAGAGGAGATTTCACACAGACTATTAGAAAATTTGATTTCTACATTCTTTGAAGATTATGCGAATGGTGTTTGCCTCTGCAAAACTCATCACTAACATATGCTATGTGGTTGCTATGGGATTTCTGTTTTATGGTCCTGCAGGTGAAAATGGTGCGGCTGATCACTTGAATCATTGAAGAATCCTTCATGTCTGGAGCACAAATGCTGCACTGAATGTTGTGTATAATGACTCTAAACCATATCATTTATTTTTACCCTGCGCTCTGCGGCGGTACCATGGTACAGTGACAGTACGAGATGGTAATTCAATACTTCTGATATTCTAATCTATATAGTGATTACCATAATCATGTAACATGGTGTTTACATTGTAGTCCAAGGTATTTTAAAGAATACCATTGCTACCTACCATAGTACAACTTGGGAAAAAGTAAAAAAAAAAATCTAATTGTGTAATAATATGTAATAATACTAATAATTATGTTTATTAAATACAAATATAAAAAATAGTAAAATACAAAAAAAAAAAAACTACTTTTGTAATATTTCATTGCAAAATAAAATTTTATAATTTTTTACATTAAAACTGTAAAATTAAAATACTAATATTTATGGTTAAAAAATGTATTGTAATTTTGCTGAAAAAAATTGTAATTTAAAATGTGATTTTAAAAAAATCTGATTTGTTTGTAGGACTTCAAAATTTGACCAAAATGTTGTGATTTTATATAATCAACATGACTATGTAATAATAATAATAATAATAATAATCATATCTATTATTATTATTATTATTATTATTATGATTATTGCTAAATAATATAAAAATACAATTTGTACACTATTTTACATAACTGTAATATTACAATACAAATATTTATGACTGTAAAAAAAATAGAATTGCAAATTTCTGGATAAAAATTGTGACTGAAATTTAAAAAGTGATAATAAAAAAAAAAGGTTCCACAATTTGGCCAAAATGTGATTTTATATATTGATATGATTAATAATAATAATAATAACATTATAATAATAAGTATTATTTAGTATATATAATAAAATATAAAAAAAATACTAAAATACAAATGAAGAAAGATTACAATACTGAGAAATAAAAATGAGAATATTTAATAAAAATTATAAAATATTATTTATTATATGCAAGTATGTAAAATTACAATACTAATATTTATGGTTTAAAAAAAAAAAGTGGTTTTGCTAATAAAAATTGCAATTACAATTTAAAGTGTGATTTAAACAAAATCCAGGTCTGAATATATGGCCAAATATTTATAGATCAATGACTATAATAATAATAATAATAATAATAATTATTATTATTATTATTATTACACTAAATAAACATATAAAAATGACTAAATACAAAATAAGAAATATTGTCATATTTCACTGTGAATTAAAGTATTAATTTTTTTTTTTTGTATTATTACAACTGTAAATTACAATACAAATTTTTATAGCGGTCATAATTTCAAAATTTTCAGAACGTTAAACCATCAAACTAACTTTGACAAAAAACAAAACAAAAAAAACAAACACACAGAGCAGCTCCAAACGTTTCTCCAGGGTTCTTCCTGTATTACGATATTCACTTCATTTAGTTTCAAAGGAAAGATCTGAACTCAAATTACTCTTGCTTATCATTAGAGGACTAAAAAAGGACACGGCATGAGAGATGGAGCCCATAAAAACCTAGCGATGTAACAGGATGGATGAACCTCTCGGTTTATTTAAAGAAGTCTTTTCTGTCATCAATTTCCCACAGATACCAGTGCTTTCATGTGCTTTTATGAATCATTTTCTCTGCTCAGAGCCAGACATGATGAAAGCAGACGGGTTTCACTGCAGGAACATCATTCAACACAAGAGTCTCAGGAGAGCACTTGCAGATATCAAGATCTTCACTTGTGACCGTTTAGTATGAATTATCTAGTAGAGCTGCGCACAACTAGTCAGAGTCTCATTTAAAAGACTAGTTGGACTTCACCCTAACCCTACTGTATCAAAGTTGATTTGCAAATGTCTGTGCAGTATGACTATTAAAACATCTTTCTGTTTGCTTTCTCAGTCAGACATGCTCTGAATGAGTCACAGTGAATGCAGTCAAATCTCCTGCCTCGAAATCAATCAAATCTGAGGGAATATTAATGTCTGAGGCAGCAGGAGTCTTATGATCCATTACAAACACGCTGATCGTCTGAACTGACAACATCAACCGTCTTATACTGTCCTGTCCTGCATCAGATTCACTTTAGCTCTCTTTAACCTCTCCTGTAACACCAAACAGTCAATGAATGTCCATATGATTCCTTCTGAAATGACTGCAGACTGTCTTTAAAATATTTATGAACATATTGGTCAGAACCAAATAACTGTAGAGAGCAAGAGAAATAACAGGAATAAATCGATATGCATGCAGCAAATTGCAACAGTTAGGTCAACTATATACTGAGAACTCTTTTTATCAATATATAACCAATAATGTGCTGCATTGCTGTCACATGACCATGCATGTCTTGAATTGTAAGTGGCATCTAGTTATTATCTCTGAAATAAACAGTTAGTTCACATTTAGATTTAATATTGTATAAATTCTTGGCAGTCTGATCAAACAGGTCAATAAATCAAAAGTGCATTACAGTGAGTCTGCCAGGAGTAAAAGCAATAAAAAAAAAAAAAAAAAAAAAAATATATATATATATATATATATATATATATATATATATATATATATATATATATATATATATATATATATTTTTTTTTTTTTTCCTTTTCTTTTTCTAATGAATGAATTTAAATGTAATCTTTAATATTAAAATGAAAGCTGAAAATATAAAAATAATTAAACTGAAAACAAAAACAAATAAAAAACTAGGCTATATAGACATTTAAAAAATGAATAAAAATTACTTTAAATTATTAATAATAATGAATACATTTATACAGACATTTTTTTTTAAAAAAGGCAATAAAATGACATTAAACTATATAAAATGAAAATCAGTAAATATAATAATAATTTAAAAATAAATAAAAATGAATAAATTATATATAATTAAAAAAAATGAATAAAATTACTTTAAATGATTAATAAGTAAATCATTTTAAAATGTGAATCAGAAAATATAAAAATATGTGAAACTGAAATAATCATGAATAAAACTATATAGACGTATTTAAAAAAGTAATATAAATTACTTTAAAATAACACGAAAATCTAAGAATCTAAAAACAGAAAAAATAAAAATATTGAAATAAAAAATAATGAAATAAAAATGAATAAAACTATAGACAAATTTAAAAACAACTAATAAAAATTGCTTAAATATATATACATTACACTAAATAATATACTAAAATTAAAATTAAATGAAAACAGAAAATATAAAAATAAATAAAAACGAAATAAAATATCGACATTTAAAAAACTAAAATGACTTTAAACTTGAACAAAAATTAAAATGAAAATCAGAAAATATAAAAATAACTAAAAATGAAATAAAAACAAAAAAAAAACTTTATTAGACATTAAATAAAAGTACTAAAAATTATATTCAATTTTAAAATGAAAATGAAAAAAGAAAATATGTAATACTGAAAAAAATAATAAAAAAATATAACCATTAAAACAGTAATAAAATAACCTTAAAATGAAAATATAAAAATAACATTTAAAATATTAGAATATTAAAATATATGATAGTGTGCTATTCTGAACAGCCAAAGTCACGGGACACACAGCATGATAATGATTTATGCTATGAGGAAAGCTGCGTATGCATGAGAATCAAAGCAGCTTGCGCTGCTGTAAGATCAGCCGTGTCACGCTTCTGATGGGACTCGATGTCTCTTCACACTCTTTAAATTTAATGGCAGTCAATTATTTATTGCGTTGTTGCAACTGCTTCACACATCTCTTTCATGTGAATACTAGAAGCCTCATCACCGTCTCAACCCGATACTGGATCTGAAATGTGCTTATTGTTTTTCCTGAGGAGTCGATATTTTCTTTGGCATTTCCGAAAGCCCCAGAGAGTCTTGATGGGTTTCATCAGCGAACGAGACGTGGAACGATCCAGAGCAAGTGAACCGCAGAAACTTACATCTGAGCTCCTCTAATGCAAATCAACAACTCCTAATGACTATATGAAATCAAAACTGACTCTATTTACTGTATTCATGATTTACCATGTTATTCTGAAAGAAAAAAATGTTTCATTCAACCAATGAAATTTAAATTCTCCTACAACAGATTTACATGCATCAAAGGTCAAAAAACACTTTAATTGTCAAATAAATTTCTCAAAGAGTCTGAAAACAGTTTTCTTGATCAGTTCGATCAAGAATTCAGTCTCTCTAAACCCTGCCTTTCTGAGAGCTTACTCTGCTCTGATTAGTCAGATGGCCTAGTCTATTGTGATTGACTAGAAACCAAACGCTCATTATCATATTTGAATTTCAGCTTTTCCTTGATACACAGTGATACGAACAGTAATGATGGCATCCTTTAAAGCTCCTAAAAATTCACCTAAATGCACCTAACAAACCTGTCAAAATGAAACAACCTCTGAAATAAATTTTCAGTAACACTGTACAAAAAGCCTTTATATATAATGCATTATAAAAGATTTTTAATGTGTTAATTATGCTCTGTAATGCACCTTATAATGCATTGTATCGAATGATTAATAATTGTAATTGCAGTTATAATACTTATGCCTTTAGAAAGTAAAATGTATTAAAACACACGACAAACAACCAATTTCAGATCTGCAAACATCATAATGTATTTTAACTTTGGTTAAAATTATTTATGAAAAGATATAATGCATTGCAATGTACATTTTGAATACATATACATTATGAATAATGTATTATACATAAAGTAAAGTGTTCTTTATAGCAAACTTTCTAGCAAACAGAACACACACACACACACACACACACACACACACACACACACACACACACACACACACACACACACACACACACACACACAGACATTATATATATATATATATGCTGTCAAAATAAAATGCACAAATATGCCTTTGCGATATATCAGCCGACCACTAACGTAAAGTCAGGCATGGTTGGCAGTCGTGATCTGAGAGCATCATTAGTGCTCTTGGGAGATTGGCAGTGACATCGGCTAATATGTTCAGTCTGCGAATTGTAAAGAAATCGATTTCATATGAACTGACATGAAAGTATGGAAGCTTGTTTCCACCATGAAATAAAAAAGAAAGGTAATTGCATCTCACAATTCTTTTTTACTCAGAATTGCATGATATAAAGTCAGAATTGCTTGATATAAAGTCAGAATTGCGTCATATAAAGTCAGAATTGCGTGATATAAAGCCAGAATTGCGATATATAAAGTCAGAATTACGAGATATAAAGTCAGAATTGCGAGTTATACAGTCAGAATTGCGTGATATAAAGTCAGAATTGAGTTATAAAGTCAGAATTGAGAGATATAAAGTCAGAATTGCGAGTTATACAGTCAGAATTGCGTGATATAAAGTCAGAATTGAGTTATAAAGTCAGAATTGCGTGATATAAAGTCAGAATTGCGTGTTATAAAGTCAGAATTGCGTGATATAAAGTCAGAATTGCGAGATATAAAGTCAGAATTGCGAGATATAAAATCAGAATTGCGTGATATAAAGTCAGAATTGCGTGATATAAAGTCAGAATTGCGTGATATAAAGTCAGAATTGCGAGATATAAAGTCAGAATTGCGTGATATAAAGTCAGAATTGCGAGATATAAAGTCAGAACTGCGTGATATAAAGTCAGAATTGCGTGATATAAAGTCAGAATTGCGTGATATAAAGTCAGAATTGCGTGATATAAAGTCAGAATTGAGAGATATAAAGTCAGAATTGAGTTATAAAGTCAGAATTGCGTGATATAAAGTCAGAATTGAGTGATATAAAGTCAGAATTGCGTGATATAAAGTCAGAATTGCGAGATATAAAGTCAGAACTGCGTGATATAAAGTCAGAATTGCGTGATATAAAGTCAGAATTGCGTGATATAAAGTCAGAATTGCGTGATATAAAGTCAGAATTGAGAGATATAAAGTCAGAATTGAGTTATAAAGTCAGAATTGCGTGATATAAAGTCAGCATTGCGTGATATAAAGTCAGAATTGCGAGATATAAAGTCAGAATTGCGAGATATAAAGTCAGAATTGCGTGATATAAAGTCAGAATTGCGTGATATAAAGTCAGAATTGCGAGATATAAAGTCAGAATTGAGTTATAAAGTCAGAATTGCGTGATATAAAGTCAGAATTGCGTGAAATAAAGTCAGAATTGCGTGATATAAAGTCAGAATTGCGAGATATAAAGTCAGAATTGAGTTATAAAGTCAGAATTTTGTGATATAAAGTCAGAATTGCGTGATATAAAGTCAGAATTGCGTGATATAAAGTCAGAATTGCGAGATATAAAGTCAGAATTGAGTTATAAAGTCACAATTGCGTGATATAAAGTCAGAATTGCGAGATATAAAGTCAGAATTGTGAGATATAAAGTCAGTATTGAGTTATAAAGTCAGAATTGCGTGATATAAAGTCAGAATTGCGTGATATAAAGTCAGAATTGCGTGATATAAAGTCAGAATTGCGAGATATAAAGTCAGAATTGAGTTATAAAGTCAGAATTGCGTGATATAAAGTCAGAATTGCGAGATATAAAGTCAGAATTGAGTTATAAAGTCAGAATTGCGTGTTATAAAGTCAGAATTGCATGATATAAAGTCAGAATTGCTTGATATACAGTCAGAATTGCGTCATATAAAGTCAGAATTGCGTGATATAAAGCCAGAATTGCGATATATAAAGTCAGAATTGCGTGATATAAAGTCAGAATTGCTTGATATAAAGTCAGAATTGCGTCATATAAAGTCAGAATTGCGTGATATAAAGCCAGAATTGCGATATATAAAGTCAGAATTACGAGATATAAAGTCAGAATTGCGAGTTATACAGTCAGAATTGCGTGATATAAAGTCAGAATTGAGTTATAAAGTCAGAATTGAGAGATATAAAGTCAGAATTGCGAGTTATACAGTCAGAATTGCGTGATATAAAGTCAGAATTGAGTTATAAAGTCAGAATTGCGTGATATAAAGTCAGAATTGCGTGATATAAAGTCAGAATTGCGTGTTATAAAGTCAGAATTGCGTGATATAAAGTCAGAATTGCGAGATATAAAGTCAGAATTGCGAGATATAAAGTCAGAATTGCGTGATATAAAGTCAGAATTGCGTGATATAAAGTCAGAATTGCGAGATATAAAGTCAGAACTGCGTGATATAAAGTCAGAATTGCGTGATATAAAGTCAGAATTGCGTGATATAAAGTCAGAATTGCGTGATATAAAGTCAGAATTGAGAGATATAAAGTCAGAATTGAGTTATAAAGTCAGAATTGCGTGATATAAAGTCAGAATTGCGCGATATAAAGTCAGAATTGCGAGATATAAAGTCAGAATTGCGAGATATAAAGTCAGAATTGCGTGATATCAAGTCAGAATTGCGTGATATAAAGTCAGAATTGCGAGATATAAAATCAGAATTGAGTTATAAAGTCAGAATTGCGTGATATAAAGTCAGAATTGCGTGATATAAAGTCAGAATTGCGTGATATAAAGTCAGAATTGAGTTATAAAGTCAGAATTGCGTGATATAAAGTCAGAATTGCGTGATATAAAGTCAGAATTGCGTGATATAAAGTCAGAATTGCGAGATATAAAGTCAGAATTGAGTTATAAAGTCAGAATTGCGTGATATAAAGTCAGAATTGCGAGATATAAAGTCAGTATTGAGTTATAAAGTCAGAATTGCGTGATATAAAGTCAGAATTGCGTGATATAAAGTCAGAATTGCGTGATATAAAGTCAGAATTGCGAGATATAAAGTCAGAATTGAGTTATAAAGTCAGAATTGCGTGATATAAAGTCAGAATTGCGAGATATAAAGTCAGAATTGAGTTATAAAGTCAGAATTGCGTGTTATAAAGTCAGAATTGCATGATATAAAGTCAGAATTGTGAGATATAAAGTCAGAATTGAGTTATAAAGTCAGAATTGCGTGATATAAAGTCAGAATTGCGTGATATAAAGTCAGAATTGCGAGATATAAAGTCAGAATTGCGTGATATAAAGTCAGAATTGCGTGATATAAAGTCAGAATTGAGTTATAAAGTCAGAATTTTGTGATATAAAGTCAGAATTGCGTGATATAAAGTCAGAATTGCGTGATATAAAGTCAGAATTGCGAGATATAAAGTCAGAATTGAGTTATAAAGTCACAATTGCGTGATATAAAGTCAGAATTGCGAGATATAAAGTCAGAATTGTGAGATATAAAGTCAGTATTGAGTTATAAAGTCAGAATTGCGTGATATAAAGTCAGAATTGCGTGATATAAAGTCAGAATTGCGTGATATAAAGTCAGAATTGCGAGATATAAAGTCAGAATTGAGTTATAAAGTCAGAATTGCGTGATATAAAGTCAGAATTGCGAGATATAAAGTCAGAATTGAGTTATAAAGTCAGAATTGCGTGTTATAAAGTCAGAATTGCATGATATAAAGTCAGAATTGCTTGATATAAAGTCAGAATTGCGTCATATAAAGTCAGAATTGCGTGATATAAAGCCAGAATTGCGATATATAAAGTCAGAATTGCGTGATATAAAGTCAGAATTGCTTGATATAAAGTCAGAATTGCGTCATATAAAGTCAGAATTGCGTGATATAAAGCCAGAATTGCGATATATAAAGTAAGAATTACGAGATATAAAGTCAGAATTGCGAGTTATACAGTCAGAATTGCGTGATATAAAGTCAGAATTGAGTTATAAAGTCACAATTGAGAGATATAAAGTCAGAATTGCGAGTTATACAGTCAGAATTGCGTGATATAAAGTCAGAATTGAGTTATAAAGTCAGAATTGCGTGATATAAAGTCAGAATTGCGTGTTATAAAGTCAGAATTGCGTGATATAAAGTCAGAATTGCGAGATATAAAGTCAGAATTGCGAGATATAAAGTCAGAATTGCGTGATATAAAGTCAGAATTGCGTGATATAAAGTCAGAATTGCGAGATATAAAGTCAGAACTGCGTGATATAAAGTCAGAATTGCGTGATATAAAGTCAGAATTGCGTGATATAAAGTCAGAATTGCGTGATATAAAGTCAGAATTAAGAGATATAAAGTCAGAATTGAGTTATAAAGTCAGAATTGCGTGATATAAAGTCAGAATTGCGTGATATAAAGTCAGAATTGCGAGATATAAAGTCAGAATTGCGAGATATAAAGTCAGAATTGCGTGATATCAAGTCAGAATTGCGTGATATAAAGTCAGAATTGCGAGATATAAAGTCAGAATTGAGTTATAAAGTCAGAATTGCGTGATATAAAGTCAGAATTGCGTGATATAAAGTCAGAATTGCGTGATATAAAGTCAGAATTGAGTTATAAAGTCAGAATTGCGTGATATAAAGTCAGAATTGCGTGATATAAAGTCAGAATTGCGTGATATAAAGTCAGAATTGCGTGATATAAAGTCAGAATTGAGTTATAAAGTCAGAATTGCGTGATATAAAGTCAGAATTGCGTGATATAAAGTCAGAATTGCGTGATATAAAGTCAGAATTGCGAGATATAAAGTCAGAATTGAGTTATAAAGTCAGAATTGCGTGATATAAAGTCAGAATTGCGAGATATAAAGTCAGAATTGAGTTATAAAGTCAGAATTGCGTGTTATAAAGTCAGAATTGCATGATATAAAGTCAGAATTGCGAGATATAAAGTCAGAATTGTGAGATATAAAGTCAGAATTGAGTTATAAAGTCAGAATTGCGTGATATAAAGTCAGAATTGCGTGATATAAAGTCAGAATTGCGAGATATAAAGTCAGAATTGCGTGATATAAAGTCAGAATTGCGTGATATAAAGTCAGAATTGCGTGATATAAAGTCAGAATTGAGAGATATAAAGTCAGAATTGCGTGATATAAAGTCAGAATTGCGAGATATAAAGTCAGAATTGCGTGATATAAAGTCAGAATTGCGAGATATAAAGTCAGAATTGTGTGATATAAAGTCAGAATTGCGTGATATAAAGTCAGAATTGCGAGATATAAAGTCAGAATTGTGTGATATAAAGTCAGAATTGCGTGATATAAAGTCAGAATTGCGAGATATAAAGTCAGAATTGAGTTATAAAGTCAGAATTGCGTGATATAAAGTCAGAATTGCGTGATATAAAGTCAGAATTGCGTTATATAAAGTCAGAATTGCGAGATATAAAGTCAGAATTGAGTTATAAAGTCAGAATTGCGTGATATAAAGTCAGAATTGCGTGATATAAAGTCAGAATTGCGTGATATAAAGTCAGAATTGCGAGATATAAAGTCAGAATTGAGTTATAAAGTCAGAATTGCGTGATATAAAGTCAGAATTGCGAGATATAAAGTCAGAATTGTGAGATATAAAGTCAGAATTGAGTTATAAAGTCAGAATTGCGTGATATAAAGTCAGAATTGCGAGATATAAAGTCAGAATTGAGTTATAAAGTCAGAATTGCGTGTTATAAAGTCAGAATTGCGTGATATAAAGTCAGAATTGCGTGAAATAAAGTCAGAATTGCGAGATATAAAGTCAGAATTGCGTGATATAAAGTCAGAATTGCGAGATATAAAGTCAGAATTGCGTGATATAAAGTCAGAATTGCGAGATATAAAATCAGAATTGCGTGATATAAAGTCAGAATTGCGAGATATAAAGTCAGAATTGCGAGATATAAAGTCAGAATTGCGAGATATAAAGTCAGAATTGCGTGATATAAAGTCAGAATTGCGAGATATAAAGTCAGAATTGCGAGTTATACAGTCAGAATTGCGTGATATAAAGTCAGAATTGCGTGATATAAAGTCAGAATTGCGTGATATAAAGTCAGAATTGAGTTATAAAGTCAGAATTGCGTGATATAAAGTCAGAATTGCGTGATATAAAGTCAGAATTGCGTGATATAAAGTCAGAATTGCGTGTTATAAAGTCAGAATTGCGTGATATAAAGTCAGAATTGCGAGATATAAAGTCAGAATTGCGAGATATAAAGTCAGAATTGCGTGATATAAAGTCAGAATTGCGTGATATAAAGTCAGAATTGCGAGATATAAAGTCAGAACTGCGTGATATAAAGTCAGAATTGCGTGATATAAAGTCAGAATTGCGTGATATAAAGTCAGAATTGCGTGATATAAAGTCAGAATTGAGAGATATAAAGTCAGAATTGAGTTATAAAGTCAGAATTGCGTGATATAAAGTCAGAATTGCGTGATATAAAGTCAGAATTGCGAGATATAAAGTCAGAATTGCGAGATATAAAGTCAGAATTGCGTGATATAAAGTCAGAATTGCGTGATATAAAGTCAGAATTGCGAGATATAAAGTCAAAATTGAGTTATAAAGTCAGAATTGCGTGATATAAAGTCAGAATTGCGTGATATAAAGTCAGAATTGCGTGATATAAAGTCAGAATTGCGAGATATAAAGTCAGAATTGAGTTATAAAGTCAGAATTGCGTTAAATAAAGTCAGAATTGCGAGATATAAAGTCAGAATTGTGAGATATAAAGTCAGTATTGAGTTATAAAGTCAGAATTGCGTGATATAAAGTCAGAATTGCGTGATATAAAGTCAGAATTGAGTTATAAAGTCAGAATTGCGTGATATAAAGTCAGAATTGCGAGATATAAAGTCAGAATTGAGTTATAAAGTCAGAATTGCGTGATATAAAGTCAGAATTGCGAGATATAAAGTCAGAATTGAGTTATAAAGTCAGAATTGCGTGTTATAAAGTCAGAATTGCATGATATAAAGTCAGAATTGCGAGATATAAAGTCAGAATTGTGAGATATAAAGTCAGAATTGAGTTATAAAGTCAGAATTGCGTGATATAAAGTCAGAATTGCGTGAAATAAAGTCAGAATTGCGAGATATAAAGTCAGAATTGCGTGATATAAAGTCAGAATTGCGTGATATAAAGTCAGAATTGCGTGATATAAAGTCAGAATTGCGTGATATAAAGTCAGAATTGAGAGATATAAAGTCAGAATTGAGTTATAAAGTCAGAATTGCGTGATATAAAGTCAGAATTGCGAGATATAAAGTCAGAATTGCGTGATATAAAGTCAGAATTGCGAGATATAAAGTGAATTCTGAGAAAAAAAGTAATAATTACAAGATATAAACAATTGCGAGAAAAAAAGTCAGAATTGTGAGATAAAAAGTCACAATTACCTTTTTTATTTTTTATTTAGTGGTGAAAACAAGCTTCCATAAAGAAGCTCTTCTTCTGAAACAGAGGAAACTCGATTGATATTCTCCTGATGCAGCACTTTCACTGTAACTTGTGTCATGTATTAAGATTCAAATCACTCACTCTAAAAATGAGCAAAACTAATTAATGTTTGACTTGGTAAACGTTTCTAATCTCTTTTCACTTCAGTAGCTTCGAAAACTGATGCTAAGCAAACTTACTGTTAAGTTTTTGTGGAAGCAGATGAGGTCAGAGGAGTTTGTGTTCTGCAGCTCTGAGGGAAACTCTATAACAGACCCCTTTCAGATTCTCCTCAGGCTGATGTGACCACAGTGAGGAAAACAGATATGGCTGGCTTCCTCTAATTTGTCATTTCTGTTTCTGTAGAGAAACTTTTTAAGGCATATTAGTAACTGCTTTAGCTAGGGCTGCAACGATTAATCGCGATTAATCGTTTGCAAAATAAAAGTCTGTGTTTACGTAATATATATGTATGTGTTCTGTGTATAATAATTATGTATATATAAATACACACACATACAGGTATAAAGTTTAGAAATATATGCATGTATTATAAATATATATATTTATATATATTTTATATTACATATAAACATAAATATTTTATATATAAATATAAAATTTTTCTTAAATATATGCATGAATGTGTGTGTATTTATATATAAATAATTATTATACACAGAACACACACATATATATTACGTAAACACAGACTTTTATTTTGCAAACGATTAATCGCGATTAATCGTTGCAGCCCTAGCTTTAGCACATGCTGCTAGAAGAGGGAGAAAAGAGGACCGTTGCATAACAAAGAGTCACAAAAAGAGTTTGACTGGTAAATTGGAAGAAGAAAGATTACGCAGCTCAACTACAGAGAGTCAAATGAGGTTCCTGAAGAGAGACAGAAAGACAGAGTCTCTAAACCTCACTATAGGCTTGCTGCTCATTTTGCATCGATTTACATTAAAATGGCAAAATTATCATTTGCAATGGAAATACTTTAGATTAAATGCATTTATGGGAACATTTGAAAGACAGACAGAGGAATTTTGGGTCATTTCATGTCAACTCAACCAGAGGTCCTCGGCTCAAATTTTTGATTTTGTTAAAAAATAAATAAATAAATAAAAAAGTACAAAAACAAACAAATAGTGATGAAAGCCAAAATCTTAAATGTCACAGATGTATATTTACTGAGTAATCCACTATTTTGTAGGGGAGACAAAATGACAATTTTCACCTGAGATTTGGAGCCAAATCTGGCCAAAAAAGGGGCGTAAAAAGGACTCTAGAAAGTCGGCAGCATCATTATTTTATATCTACACAGAGGTTGGTAGGTCTATTAGTAAAATCTGTTGACTTTAAGAATCTTTGTTTCATTATATGCCAACAGTGACCGTTTAAAAATGGGAAAAAAGCACTTCATTACTTTTATTTTGGCATCTTCATTCTAAAGGCCCTCGATGGTTCAATCCCAGAGATATGGAGATCTTAATGCAGCTCCATGAGTAAATTGGTCAATTGTACACTTTTTCAGTGGTCAAAAACCAAATGTGGGTCACTTTACATACAGTTGATACTTTTTTATTTTAAAGAAGAATACCTGAAAAACAAATAATGTTGAAACTAGAAATGGAACTCATGTTTTTCTATCAGCTCAACTGCACAGAACATACCTGCCATAAATATACCTTTCCTTTTGAAATCTTCATTTCCAAAGCCCTAGTTCAGTCCTATGGATACGGGGATCTCAAAGCAGCTCTATGTTCAAATTGTTGAATTTTACGCATTTTCAGTGATCGAAAACCATCTGAAATTCGGTTGATTTGGCACGGAATGACCTTTTTGGAAAGCATTTTTAAAATAGCTTACAAAAAGTATTCGGCACTTTTCTAGAAAACAAGTAAAAAAAAAAGACATAAGTTGCATTGGTGTACAAGTCACATTGTATCATTAGATTTAGAAATAAATAACGGCAAATAAAACAAAAAATTTACAAACCCTCACTCCACAACAAATCCTTAAAATGGTTTGCAGAACAGAACAGGAATGAAAAATGTAAGTATAAAGCAAAAAATTATAGTGCCATTAGATCAATGTAGTTTCTTAAGCTTGTTTAAGTCTTTCAGCACTGCTGTCATTTCAGCCTGTTAACATCAGTTAAAATGGGAATTGTCGGTTTAAGGAGATACAGGGCCCTTGAACGCTGGATTAATGTAAGTGAATGTTTGTCTGTGAGTGTTTTGCACTAGTGTGTGTGCAGCAGTGCCGTCGTCATCAATGCAGCGCTGGATTTAATGACCAGAATGCATTTGTTCTTTATCTCTACAACCTTCCTGCATCCTTCATCCCTTCTCCATCAGCTCACGTCACTCCACATGCCAGAGACCTTCACATACGACACGCACATGCAGCGTTTTCTTCTAAATTAAATTTCACCAATACAACCCATCAAATGTCTCCATACTTCTATTCAGAAACATGAATGCAACATCCCACACTCAGGTCAACATGTGTTTTTCCACTACTTTAGCTGGGGGTTTGTGAGTAGAAAAGGTAATAATGAATTATACTGAATGTAAGAATAAATAGATGTGGCTGCATGATATTCATGATAAGCATCAAAGACTGCAATTTAATGAAATAACTATGTGTGATGTGCTGCGTGTTTCTTACAGCGCTTTTTTTTTTTTTAGTTTATAGTACAATTGTAATTTACAACAGTAATATATATATTCTTTTTTTATATTTAGTCAAAACAAAATACTACTACTACTACTACTACTACTACTACCACAGCTACTACTAATAATAAAATAAAATAAAAAATGATAACCATACTGATAATTATTATTATTTCTGACATCAGAGAACTGTAAACATGTGAATGTATCATTTAATTGTTTAAATTATTATTATTATTATTATTATTATTATTATTGATATCAGGGAACCGTGAACATGAGAATCTGTCATTTAATTACTGAAATATTAATTTTGTTATTATTATTGACATCAAAGAACCGTGAACATGTGAAAGTGTCATTAAATTAATTAAATATTATTATTATTATTATTGACATCAGAACCATAAACATGTGAATGTCATTAAATTACTTAAATATTATTATTATTGACATCAGAACCATAAACATGTGAATGTCATTAAATTACTTAAATATTATTATTATTGACATCAGAACCATAAACATGTGAATGTCATTAAATTACTTAAATATTATTATTATTGACATCAGAACCGTAAACGTGAATGTCATTTAATTATCAAATTATTATTATTATTATTGACATCAGAGAACCGTGAACATGTAAATCTGTCATTAAATTATTTAATTATTATTATTATTGACATCAGAGAACCGTGAACATGTAAATGACTTTTAATTATTGAATTATTAAATTATTATTATTATTGACAGAGAACGTCTCGGTTACATAGGTAACCCTCGTTCCCTGAAGGAGGGAACGGAGACGTACGTCGGACAGACCGACGAATAGGAATCCTATTCGTCGGTCTATCCGACGTACGTCGAACGTGACCGACTGAATGGGAACTGTGAACATGTGAATCTGTCATTAAATTTAAATATTAGTATTATTATTATTATTATTATTATTATTATTATTATTATTATAAACACCAGAGAACTGTGAACATGTGAATGCCATTTAATTATTTAATTATTAATAATATTATTATTAATATTATTATTATTGACATCAGAGAACTGTGAACATGTGATTGTCTCATTAAATTATTGAAATATGATCTTAAAATCTCAAATACATATTTTACGTCTAAGTTTGGCCAACCCCTTTAACTTTTGACATAATAATTTAACCAATTTGAACTTAAAAAATTAAGTTATACAAGATTCAAGTAGACAAGATTAAATTGAAATTACTTTTAAAGCCAATTTGATTATATTTTATAATTTAAGGCAGCAACTAAACATAAATGAAGTATAGGTGGAAATGTTTTGCAGCGCATGATAAATAAAGATGCTAAATGAATTAATAATTAAATTAGTCTGACATATATATCACAGGTTTCTCTCTGACTATGTTTCTCAATATAACACAGCATATCGTCCATTGCTGCTTAAATGGTACTTTATTTAATAAATGGTACAACATTTGCTTGTAAGTGAAATGAATGAATGAATGGAGTCATTGAGCATTATCTGTGATTCAGAATCATGATGCAAGAGCAGAGCAAATGCAGGAACCATTTAATATGTTTGATCATCATCCAAACATCATCTGACGCTTTTTAAATAAAGCCCACCATCACCCCGCCTCCTTTATGAGTCTGTTATGAAGCCAACAGCTTATCTCGTTTTACTACACATCATCTGAGGGTCCTCATAAACACTGCCTCAATCCCACAATCCTCCTCTCCTTGTCTTGCTTTCAACACAAACAAGGCCAAGATAAGTGTTGCCGACCCCAGGGCTTGTAAAGCAGGCTTTGCCGATCGATTTCCCAGGAGAGAGTGTGTCTGATTGATACAAAGGAGCCATACAAACGTTTCCATCCCTACATTGACAGATTCATTAGAGTGGCTTCCAGCTAATACATCATTCATGCTTCCAGTGTCGCCTCGCACGGCCAAAAGTGTACAAACACACACAGACACAGTCCGGCGCGCTCCACAACACAAACACTCGCTTCAGACCTTGAACGTGTGAGAGAAGGTCTAATGCATCTGTTAGTTGTCAAGGTGTGAAGGTTTACAAGATCAAACAACAACAAAAACAACTTGGATTTAAAGAAATGTTTATTAGATATTCAAAGACTTGTTTAAATGTTATGTACAGTACAGTACATCAAACACTGCTTTTCAAAAGTTTGGAATTAAGATTTTGGTAACACTTTACAATAACAGTACATGAATAACCATGAACTAATACCTGAGTTAATAGTTACTTCAACATGAACTCATGATTAGTTAAGATATGAACTAATGAAGAGTGATCCTTAACTACGACAGGAGTCATAAGGATTCATGCATGAAAACAGAAGCCTTAACTATGCGTTAATACATGTTTGATAATTAACGCATTAATTAACATTTAGGGTAAACTAAATCAAACAGTCTCTATAAGAAGGAATAATACATATTTGGATAAATAAATTTAAATTTAAACAATTTATTATTGTCAGAATTTAAACTACTGACATCAGCAGCTTCATTATAAACATTCCTGAAAGGCACAGGATTAGTTTGCCATTATTTTCACTGACCCTCCCTATCAAACATATAAAATACTAAATACACTATTTATCTTAAAAGGTCTTAATCTGTTTTGTGATATTCTTTCCTATCAAACTAAACTACTGTGACTTACATCAGTTCCTGAGGAATCGGTTCCCAAAAAAATAACCAAACAGGAAACATGAACTAAGGTCAGGGAGCGTTTGCTGGGATCAGATTCAGAAGTTCACTCTCCATCCAGACGCAGGCCGTGATCATACTGTACCTCCATTCTCTGACTTTTTGAAAAGTCACACAACATCACTTAACTGGGCTGAGTACTTATATAGTTGTGTTAGTACAAGTGCATTTGATAGTAAGTTAATGATAATCATGAGCTGAATTTGGTAAGTAGTTAACAGTGAATTAATTATGATTGTGCCCCCTCAAGTAAAGTCATGACATAAGTATACATTAACAAACCATTAGTTGATGTTAGTATATGCTTAGTTAATAATGAGTTAATTATGATTGTGCCCCCTCAAGTAAAGTCATGACATGATGCACATATCACACATCATGAACTAATATATGAATAAACACTATAGAGTGCCATCCTTATTCCTTTACACCCCGGTACAAAAAAAACTAAAATAAAAAGTATTTGTATTTTACTTTTATTTATATAATTAAACATATATGGACTTGAAAGCAAGCCATAAACATACCTATAAAGACACACATAAGGCACATTTACATGTAAAATCGCGCGCGTCCACAAGCTAATGCTAATCAAAGCATATACATTTAAACGACAAAAATACAAATACAGTTAATAACTGCACATAACCTCCTGAAAACCCCAATAAAACATACATGTAAATATGTCTTTAATTATTAATTTGGCTTACCAAACCAGTCAACATTTATTAGTTTAAAATGCCAGCAACACAACAAACGCGCCAAGAGAACACCTAGCGTGCGCCACTAATGAGTGTCCTGCCAGAAACAAACCTTACATACTTTAGTTCCGGGAATAAACTATGACTATTTAGCTGTGACTAAATATAAATTAACTATAAAAATCAGAAAACAGTTTAGATCAAATTAAATTTATTAGTTAGTCTATTTTCCACATTTGATTAGACAGATCTATGTAATTAATGGCCAAATAATCATGTGCCATTGCAATTATTTGTCACAAAGCTGCAGATGGCAGATTATGATATTACAGTGTAAATTATGACAGTATTAAATCACGTTTAATTCAAATTCAGAGTACTTCTTGTTTACTCTTATGGAGGCTGATTTATTTAGTTTACCCCTAAATGTTAATTAATGCATAACAAACATGTATTAACGCGTAGTTAAGGGTGCTGTTTTCATGCATGAATCCTTATGACTCCTGTCGTAGTTAAGGATCACTCTTCATTAGTTCATATCTTAACTAATCATGAGTTCATGTTGAAGTAACTATTAATTTAGGTATTAGTTCATGGTTATTCATGTACTGTTATCGTAAAGTGTTACCAAGATTTTTATTGTTTTTGAAAGAAGTCTCTTCTGCTCACTAAGGCTGCATTTACTATATTTTTTGATGCATTTACTGTATTTTTTTTTGTTGAAAAAAATAGTAAATTTGTAAAACAGCTGTTTTCTATGAATATATAGTAAACTGTAATTTATTCCTGTGATAAAAGCTGAATTTTCAGCATCATTACTCCAGTCTTCAGTGTCACATGATCCTTCAGAAATCATTCTGATATGATGATTTGCAGCTCAAGATCGATCTTCAAAAATATATTTAGCAAGGCAACATGAAACTGATTAAAAGTGTCAGTGAAGAGATTTATAATGTTACAAAAGATTCTACTTCAAATAAATGAATCAAAATGAATAGTGAAAAATGAATGTATGACACACAAATCTGAAGCAGCGCGACTGTTTTCAACATTGATAATAATCATAAATGTTTCTTGAGCAGCAATTCAGCATATTAGAATGATTTCTGAAGGATCATGTGACACTGAAGACTGGAGTAATGATGCTGAAAATTCACAGGAATAAATTACACTTTACTATATATTCACATAGAAAACAGTTATTTTAAATTGTAATAATATTTCACAATTTTTACTATATTTTCATTTAAATTCATGTTTGGTGAGCAGAAGAGACAAAAATAAATAAATAAATAAATTAAAATCTTAATTATTCCAAACTTTTCACTGGCAATGTATAAGAAAGAATTATAGTGTTTTTTGTTTCTATTACTACTAATATTAGAAAGTCAAAATCTATAATATTTTATTCATATCCCATTTGCTTTCTTTCTTTAACAGTTCTATCTTATATTCTGTCTTATATTTTTTTTTGACAAAACTGTTGAAGACAATAAACTAATAAGAGAGTGAGCGGTCCTATGGATCTGGTGCTGCATTCTCAGCCCTGTCAAAATAAAAGCCTGACACTTATCGGCTGATGTGATCATTGAAAAATTACAAATATCAGCCGATATATCGGTCAGCCACTACCTGACAGCAATTTAACATGTGAAGAGGCATTTACAGGTCTTAAAGAAGCAGTCAGCAATACAAAGATATTTAATAGGAAAATACAGTCTTAAAAATAAAGATTCCAAAAGGGGTTTTAACACAGTGATGCCATAGAGGAACTATTTTTGGTTCCCTGAAGAACCTTTCAGTGATCAGTTCTTTAAAGAACATTATATTAATTTAAAGAACCTTTTTTCCACTATAAAGAACCTTTAGTGCAATGGAAGGGTTCCATGGATGGTTCTTCATAGAACCATCAATGACAATTAAGAACCTTTATTTTTAAGAGTATAAATTACTAAATTGTTGATGCATGAAACTTTAACTTCATAAGCAGAACGAAACGATCCAATATAGATGAGCCTTTTGATTAAAAGAACATGGGAGATATTTTAGTATTTACTCAAAAAACGAAGAAAAGATCCTTAAAAAAGTGAATCACGAGGCAGACAGAGTCACACTGAGCTTCAGCAGGACAGAGCTCTGACTCACGGCCACATGAGGTGATACTAAACTCATGATGACAGCCTTTTGATACAATCTGGAGATTAAACTAAACTACAACTAACTGAAATTACACATGCACTGCAAGTGCTGTAAATCACAAATAAATGCACAAAAGACGAGAGGAAGAGAGGGAGTTTTATTACCTTTCTGGACATGGACAGTATACCATACATACATTTTCAATGGAGGGACAGAAAGCTCTCGGACTAAATCTAAAATATCTTAAACTGTGTTCTGAAGATGAACGGAGGTCTTACGGGTTTGGAACGACATGAGGGTGAGTCATTAATGACATCATTTTCATTTTTGGGTAAACTAACCCTTTGACAACCACAGATTCCTGAAATCAAGAATCAAAACTGCACAATCTCCACCTTTAAAACAGCTGACATCATTCCCTTCAGAGTGAACATATATAAACACTGATTGATCTCACTAAGTCATTATTCCCCTTGTCCTGGAATCCTCCAGTTGAGTCCCATGATGAATCACAATATTTCACAAACATGCATGAAAATCCCTTTAGACAGGGTCCATTTAGAAAAATAGAGTGATTGTATTATTTAAGAGAAGCTTTTCCATGCTGCCAGGTGTATCAAATTAAAAGTCCATCAAGAAAAGTCCCCATTCCTCACTACCTCATAAATAAATAAATAAATATTTTTCCTCTTTTATTTTCTTAATTTGACCAGACAGTAAAGTAAATCACACCCTGGTCAAAAATGGCCGGCCTTATTAAAACTGCTTGTAAATCGCTCATTATGCACCGAATATTGGATTCAATCTTTTTGTCAACTTGTTTTCTTTCAATTAGGACAGGATTTGTATCAACTGATTGATCGTCAGTCAAAACATCCAAAACATTTTGGTAAGCTGTACTTCGTCTGTAAGCTGTGACATTATTATAAATGAAAAGGGAACAAAAGCGTTTGTGTTGTTTACATTATATGCACTTGCACACCGATTGCCAACTAAACACAGACATCTGATGCAGCTTTACTCACCACCCATGATCTGCAAATCCAGCACCAAACTGGGACTTGTTTACAAAGCATTCATCACCGAAATCCTGGGAACAAACAAATATGTGCACAACACCATTGCTGTCCCGGAAAAACAAACTTCATCCTTAATGCTGGGTTCTTTGGGAAGTTGAAAAACGTCTCGGTTACAAAGGTAACCCTCGTTCCCTGAAGGAGGGAACGGAGACGTACGTCGGACAGACCGACGAATAGGAATCTCGCTAGAGAGGCCAATCTACTTCGAGTGTAACTAAACGAGCCAATGCACATTGGCATGCAATCATATGCATCAGCTGCTCGCCTCGCAGCGCGGGTATATAATGAGCAGCAGGTGCGTTGCATCTTCAGGTTTTCGCTGAGGAGCCGAACCGGATAGGCGGCAGCATCAGCGGGGTACAGCGACTGTGGCGACGGGACGTACCTCTCCGGTCCCCCCTTCAGGGAACGAGGGTTACCTTTGTAACCGAGACGTTCCCATTCAGTCGGTCACGTTCGACGTACGTCGGACAGACCGACGAATAGGAATCCCTACCAAAGCGCCACAGGAGCTGCCCCTTCCAGCGCTCTGTTGCAAGCCACCTGAACCCCCTTGCCTGAGGATGGTGGGACAGGGCTAACACAGAGAGAGTCGATCACTGCTGTTCCCCAAAACCCATTCAGTGAGACTATTGGATAACGCTGGGAAAGCGTACCCTTCGCTGGGAAAGGAACGCTGCGGAAGCCACATCCTTCCCCGAAGGAGTTATGTGGAGAAGTACATATGGACTAACCCTGTAGGGCTGTGCTACATATGGAAGAGCTGGGGTGACTCCAACCCGATGAAGGGTAGGTTCTCCCAGAGGGAAAGACACGGGCTTCGTTTAGGAGCAACCGTGGAACCAACCATATGGGATCCCCGTAGGGTCACACATATGGAACCCAGCCTAAACCCGGTTCTCAAGGATACAACGGAGTATAGGCCTGGCGCCAGACGCTCCGCCACGTCGGCTGCCGAAGGGATATCGGAGGACTCGACAGGGTCTGCCTTGTAGGGACTCTCTGGAGAAAAGAAGCGCATGTAGCGCAGCAAGCCGACACTAAGCCGGGGCCTCTCCGTGCCTCTGACCTGTGGCGAGAACATGGGAGGAGACCGGCTCGACACGAAGGCTATAGTATCTAGCGAACGTGTTAGGTGTCGCCCAGCCCGCAGCTCTACAAATGTCTGTCAGCGAGGCGCCACGAGCCAGCGCCCAGGAGGATGCGACACCTCTCGTGGAGTGAGCATGCAACCTGAGCGGGCAGGGCACACCCTGAGCTTGGTAAGCCAGGGCGATGGCATCCACTATCCAGTGGGCCATCCTCTGCTTGGAGACAGCCTTTCCCTTCTGCTGGCCTCCATAACAGACAAGAGCTGGTCTGAGGTCCTGAGGCTTTAGGTTCTGTCTATGTACAGTCGCAAAGCGCGGACTGGACAGAGTAAAGCCAGGGCTGGGTCTGCCTCCTCCGAGGGCAGCGCTTGCAGGCTCACCACCTGGTCCCTGAAGGGACTGGTAGGAACCTTGGGCACAAAGCCAGGCCGGGGTCTTAGTACCACGTGGCTATCACCCGGCCCGAACTCCAGGCACGATTCGTCGACCGAAAATGACTGCAGGTCCCCTACCCTCTTGATGGAGGCCAATGCCACCAGCAGCAAAGTCTTCATAGACAGAATCTTTAAGTCTACTGACAGCAAAGGCTCAAAGGGAGCAATCTGAAGTGCTCTCAGCACCAGAGTGAGGTCCCAAGAGGGTATGGAGAGGGGACGAGAAGGATTTAACCGTCTCGCCCCCCTAAGGAACCTGATGACCAGGTCGTGCTGACCAACAGATTTGCCATCTAAGTGGTCGTGGTAAGCGGATATAGCAGCAGTATGGACTTTTGAGGGTGGAGGGGGGACAGCCTACGCTCCAACCCTACTGCAAGAAGGAAAGCACGACTCTGATCGAGCATCTTCGGGGTCTTCCCGGCGAGAAGAGCACCACTCGACGAACAGGTTCCACTTTGGAGGCGTAAGCACGTCTCGTAGACCGTGCACGTGCCGAAGTGATGGTGTTAAGTACCTCAGGGGTAAGTCACCTAGAACCTCCGCATCCCGTCCAAGGGACCAGACATGGAGTTTCCAGAGGTCTGGACGCGGGTGCCAAAGAGTGCCCCGTCTCTGAGAAAGAAGGTCTTTCCTCAGAGGGATGGGCCAGGGAGGGGCTGTCGCGAGGAGTGAGAGTTCTGGGAACCAGGTCCGGTTGGGCCAGTAAGGCGCAACTAACAAGACCTGCTCCTCGTCCTCCCTGACTTTGCACAGGGTCTGTGCAAGTAGGCTCACTGGGGGAAACGCATATTTGCGCAGGCCCCGGGGCCAGCTGTGAGCCAGTGCATCTGTCCCAAGTGTCCCCTCGGTCAGAGAGTAAAACAACTGGCAGTGGGAGGTTTCTGGTGAGGCAAACAGGTCTACCTGAGCCTTTCCGAATTCCCTCCAGATCAGCTGAACCACCTGGGGGTGGAGTCGCCACTCTCCTGGCAGCGCAGCTCGTGATAGCTCGTCGGCCACACGGTTGAGCACACCGGAGACATGAATGGCGCGAAGCGACCTCAGATGCTTCCGACTCCACAGGAGGAGATGGCGGGCGAGTTGTGACATGCGACGGGAGCGTAGACCACCTTGACGGTTGATGTACGCAACGGTCGCAGTGTTGTCCATACGGACCAGTACATGCTTGCCCTGAAGCAGGCCTTTGAGGCGGCTCAGAGCAAGGCGTACTGCCAGCAACTCGAGGCAATTGATGTGCCAATGCAGATGGGGTCCCGTCCAAACCCCCTGAGACTGCATGCCCGTATTACGTGGCACCCCAGCCGGTGGCAGAAGCATCTGTGAACACCACAGCATGCCGGGACACCTGTTCTAGGGGCACTCCTGCCCGAAGAAACAAGGGGTCCGACCACGGACTGAAGGTTCGGCGGCACTCCTGAGTGATTGGCACCCGGAATGTGCCGCGCTGCCACGCCCATCTCAGGACTCGGCCATGAAGCCAGTGCTGAAGCGGTCTCATATGAAGCAGACCGAGCGGTGTTACAGCCGCAGCAGCCGCCATATGCCCCAGGAGCCTCTGAAAGAACTTCAGTGGGACCGCTGTCCTGCCATTGAATGTATTCAGGCAGTTCAACACTGACCGAGCACGTTCCTCTGTGAGGCGTGCTATCTGCTCGACCGAATCCAACTCCATACCGAGAAAAGAGATCCTCTGCACCGGGGCGAGTTTGCTCTTTTCCCAGTTGACCTGAAGCCCCAACTGGCTGAGGTGTCTGAGCACCAAATCCCTGTGTTTGCACAACTGATCCCGGGACTGTGCTAGAATGAGCCAGTCGTCGAGATAGTTGAGAATGCGAACACCCCGTTCTCTCATGGGAACAAGGGCTCCCTCCACGACTTTCGTGAAGACGCGGGGAGACAGGGCCAGCCCGAAGGGTAGGACTCTGTACTGATATGCTCAACCTTCGAACGCGAATCTCAGGAATGGCCTGTGTCGCGGAAGAATTGAAACATGGAAGTACGCGTCCTTCAGGTCAATCGCTGCAAACCAATCTCGGGGACGGATGCACTCGAAAATGCGTTTCTGCGTGAGCATTTTGAATGGTAGCTTGTGGAGGCTCCGATTCAAAACTCGCAGGTCCAAGATCGGTCGTAACCCGCCGCTTTTCCTGGGTACAATGAAGTAGGGGCTGTAGAACCCCGACCTCAAATCGGCTGGAGGGACCGGCTCTATCGCGTCCTTCGCCAGTAGGACTGCGATCTCCGCACGCAGGACAGGGGCATCGGCATCTTTCACTGTAGTGAAGAGGACGTCCCTGAACTTGGGGGGGGAGCCGGGCGAACTGAATCGCAAAGCCGACCCTGATGGTCCGAAGGAGCCAGCGAGACGGACTGGGGAGCGCTAACCCGGCTCGCAGAGACCGTACAAGCAGGACCAAAGGGACCACCGGTGTACCCGCAGCAGGGCAGCGAGGTGGAACACAGGGACGCGGCTCGGGGGGCTCTCTTTGTGAGGCGGCCCGAAGCGGCGTCACAGTGTGCTAGGCAACACTTACCTGGCTCCACGGATGGACAGAGGGAGCAGTCGAGGCTTTGGCTGCCCGCTGCTCGCTGCTGTCCACTGGCAACAGAAGAGGGGGATGAGAGTGGTGAGGTTTTTCTCCTCCCACTGCTCTCCAAACCCTCTTCAGACCTGGAAATGGAGGAACTGCTCTTTAAAATTTGGGTACCGCTGCCTCTTGGGTCAGTGGCGGAACAGAAACAAACCCAATAAAGGATTTACCACCTGGCCCTCCTCCAGGGGTGGAAGAGCAGCCCCACCCATCTCTGGGTCGCCCGTCTCAGGGGTGATTCTCACCAACCAGTTAAACAGCTGCAGAGACGGGAGGCGTCATCTCCCCGCAATGGATACAGCAGAGCCTGCTGGGCCGGAGTTTCTTGCAGGGGACGACACCCTTGGCGACGAGCAGACTGAGGGGCGGCCCAAGAGGAACTCAATGGTTTGTCATGGGAAGCTCCCCTATCCGCTACTAACTGAGGAGAACCGCTGGGCTCAGTCCTCGACAGTGTCACCGAAAGGCCACCTCGTAAGATGGGAGCATTGAGAAAGCATTTAGCTTGACAACCTCTCACACCTCACAAGGTAAGCCAGGGGGCACTTCTGGACCACGGAGGTGGACATCGTCTGGCTGAGGGCCTGCGCCGTGACTTTGATCACGGTTAGTCAACAAGCGCAGCTCAACCCCAGCACAGAACTACCCTCATGCAAAAAGAGTGCCTTGGCCTCACATGCAGGGTGGGTGTGGTCTGTGTACAGCCACCCCATCCAAGAGGGTAGTGAGAGAGGAAAAACTTATGCAGATTGGCACCTTTGGCATTCCATATTTATGGCACCAATATACCCCCATACTGCCAAGTTTTCCATGCACATCTGGAAGACCCAGGAAAGCATGGCTGTAAACTCTGAATCTGAGTCAGCATAAGCACACACCATTACAGTGGGCAGCGTCACCCTCATTTCCAGAGCATAACAGCACTCTCTCCGATGCTGCAATCGACGTCTGTCCCTCAGCTGGAGCTCTGAATGAAATGCTAGGTTCCCCTATGAAAAGGACCAGCAATCCAATCCAGAAACTGCACAGCTTGCAATGCGCTAGAGAGGGAGGGGCCCTAGGGGGTTGGTTCCCCCGAAGGAACCCCTCAACCTCATGTCACCCAAGCCATATCAGCAAAGTAGACCTCTTCTGGTGCACCAGAGAGGGCGCTACAATGGAGATTACGCAAGGGAACCGCGCATCTAGAGCGCCGAGCGAGCGCTGGGTTGCCGTGACAACCCGCGCGCTGCAGCCCGGCAGCTCGACGGCACACGACACGCAGAGGAGCGAGAGGTTTGCTCTCGCTGATCTCCGCGGTCTCCCAGAGTGTCGGGCAGAGCCGCGGCTGTGCTTTTACACACAAGCGGCAGCTGGCCAACAACAGAGGGGACTCAAGCTTCCCGGAGAAAGAAGAGTCACGACCGGCGTGTCGACGTGATCATGTTCTCATATGAAAACATGAACACCCACGAACATCATTTCAGCACGCGCCCAGACATGCGAAACGGTGATCGTGGCCGTCAGTGAGGACAGGAACGATCGCATCCAGAAACACAAGTAGGATGTCGTCTTTAAAAAGACGCGAATCTACTTGTGTAAGCTCTTTCAGGGACTTTACTCTTTTAGAAGTGCTGAAGCACGCAGGGGAACGGCCACCGCAACACAGACAGGGATTGTGTGCAGCCTGTCATGTGCTTTCTCTCTCTTTGAAGGCGCTCACTCTTACCAGCCGTAAAAACGGCTTTTCAGCGCTCAAAAGCGCACCGTACCGGCCGTGAGAACAGCCTTCTGACGCTGTCAAACAGCTATTTGCTCAAAAACGGCAAACGAAACAGAAAAAGAGAGGACGTCGACCCCGCTGCTGTGCTGTTCGCCCGCACTCGGAAAAAAAAGAGAAGTTCAACCAAAAGCTTGACTCGTCTTCTAGCAGACACTCGCTTGCAGAGAACAGGAACAAACACCGTTCGGCTCCGAAGCGAAAAGCTGAAGATGCAACGCACCTGCTGCTCATTATATACCCGCGCTGCGAGGCGAGCAGCTGATGCATATGATTGCATGCCAATGTGCATTGGCTCGTTTAGTTACACTCGAAGTAGATTGGCCTCTCTAGCGAGATTCCTATTCGTCGGTCTGTCCGACGTACGTCGAACGTGACCGACTGAATGGGAAGGTAATCTTCCCCTCACAACCAAAAACACACTCCTTTGGTGACAGGAGCTGTGTCTCATTTCAGAGGCTGCGTCCTCTGGAGGTCACATTTGAAGGCTGAATACTTCATCAAGGATGTCATATTTAAGAAAATTAACCGTAATAAAAATGGACTGATATTCATTGTGAGGTGTAAAATACTGTAATTTCTTTGTTACTTTGCAATCTAATGGTTATTTTTCTTAAATGAGACCGATGATGTATGCAGCCTTCAAAGAGTGCAGGCCCTGAATTGGGACACAACCATTGTTGAAAAAATCTCTCAGCTTCCGTATCCCAAACAAAACGCATTGATGGGCGTGCTCTTGCTCTTGCTCTGGGTGATGTGTGTGTGGAGAAGTGCCTATACAAGGAATTCTGCTCTCTTTTGATGTCATACAGGCCATACTCGTAAAAAAAAACAAAAAAAAAAACTCCAAATCCTGTACCAAGCGTTGTATTGGAATTTGCACTTGTCTAAGCCCCGCCTTCTTTGATTTGATTGGCCATCTCACTCATTCTGACAGTGATGAGTGCTATTGAACCACTGAGGCAGACCAGCCTAAAAATGTAACTTTTAAAGGTGCCCTAGAATTAAAAATTGAATTTATATTGGCATAGTTGAATAACAAGAGTTCAGTACATGGTAATGACATACAGCGAGTCTCAAACTCCATCGTTTCCTCCTTCTTATATAAATCTCATTTGTTTAAAAGACCTCTGAAGAACAGGCGAATCTCAACATAACACCGACTGTTATGTAACAGTCGGGATCATTAATATGTACGCCCCCAATATTTGCTTATGCCAGCTCATGTTCAAGGCATTACACAAGGGCAGCCAGTATTAACGTCTGGATCTGTGCACAGCTGAATCATCAGACTAGGTAATCAAGCAAGAACAACAGCGAAAAATGGCAGATGGAGCAATAATAACTGACATGATCCATGATTACATGATATTTTTAGTGATATTTATAAATTGCCTTTCTAAATGTTTCGTTAGCATGTTGCTAATGTACTGTTAAATGTGGTTAAAGTTACCATCGTTTCTTACTGTATTCACGGAGACAAGACTGTTTTTTAAACACTTGCAGTCTGTATAATTCATAAACACAACTTCATTCTTTCTAAATCTCTCCAACAGTGTGTAATGTTAGCTTTAGCCATGGAGCACTATCAAACTCATTCAGAATCAAATGTAAACATCCAAATAAACACTGTATTTACGTGATTAGACATGCTGCATGACGGACACTTTGTAAAGATCCATTTTGAGGGTTATATTAGCTGTATGAACTTTGTTTATGCTGGTTAAGGCATGCGTGAGCTCCGTGGGCGGGGAGCACGAGATTTAAAGGGGCCACAGCCTGAATCGGTGCATATTTAATGATGCCCCAAAATAGACAATTAAAAAAATGAATAATAAAAAAAAAATCTATGGGGTATTTTGAGCTGAAACTTCACAGACACATTCAGGGGACACCTTAGACTTATATTACATCTTTTAAAAAGACGTTCTACGGCACCTTTAAAACTTTTTGTCATCCTAACAGCAAACAGATTGATGCATAATGGAGTACAGCAGAGCAGCATCAAGAATATCAAATATTTGGGGGGGGGACAATTTGGCCATTTCTAATTAATGTCTGTGGAGGTTGTATTATACCAGGAACTGTTATTTATTCTGATGAAGATCTTCATGTTCTCCACTAGCAGAAACACTGTAAACTCTCAAACCAATTAAAAGAGAGAAATACTGCGGATGAGTCTGAGCAGATGCTTCAGTCATGCACTGGGTGAAAATGTTAAAAATAACCTTTACTGTGATTCACCATATGCTCAAATCCTTATTTAACATAATATGCGTCTAGACTAGAGAGCTCTGAATAATCAAAATCTGAAGATGCAACATACAGTATGAATTATAAAAAGGCTGCAGAAATGCTGCATTAATTTTTTTTCTCATCTGATTGTTTAATTCTGCATTCCCTCAACTTCCTCCATTAAACTTAAACATTTTTACACACCTGTTTCTTGGCAATGTGCACATAAATTCTCACATAGAAGCAGTAAATGTCATAAATAAAGTGTGTTATGGGCCATAACTAGAGCAGTAACTGAATCCTGATGCTTTATTGTATAAGCAGAGATACAGATGATAAAATATCAAATCGAGTGAAAGATGATAAACTCATTGAGCGCAGGAGCACACCGTATAAGCGCTGCGCCTCCTACTATACACACATTTGAACAACAGTGATTTAAAATGAGATTTAACACTGATGAAATTTTGGGCAATGAACCAACAGCACACTTACAATCTCTCTCTCCATTGGTTCGTTGACTGTTGCCATGACAAAACCAAGGAACAAAACTGGATTCTTGTGGTTTTTGAAGCTTAAATTATGCATTTTAATATCCTGAATTTATGTTAGTGATAAGATGTTGAGAGAATGAAGCTGAGATCATCAGGAGAAAACTGTGTTAACTGAAAAGCCATCTTGATTTCTGGCGGCCCTAATGTTCTTATAAACAGACCGATAAACGGGGCCAAGATTGGTGCTCAGGTGCAGGAGTCAGATGGGAATGAAGCTGGACGAAGAGACTCAGACAGAGATCCTCATTGCCAAACCATATTACACTGCTTGTTTATGTGCCTCTGCACTGCAAAAAAAAAAAAAAAAAAAAAAAATTATGTTCTTCCTCAGTATTTGTCTTGTTTTCCAGTACAAACATCTAAACATTCTTCCAACACCTTCCAGTGTCCCTCCAACCTGATGGCTTTCGGTAAGACACCAGCCTGCATCCAAGGACCTGGTGTCTCACACTCACATCTGAGAGCATGCATAAACTCACCGTCTCAATTCCCAAATCTCTCAGCTCTTCCAACCAGACGGCCCTAACCAAAAAATACACAGTGCTCATTCAGTAAATGCACAGCTAAACAGATGTGTTTTCAGGAAGATCTCTTCAGGAAGATAAAAGCAGACTCCCCTTGCTTTGAGTGAACCCTTGGTAGGTTCTTTCAAGATTTTACCATCTATTGCCTCGAAATCAGACATAGTGGCTAATATCTGAAGATGTGGACAAGTCTGTCTGACCTCAGCAAAACACGAGGATGTGCTGATCGCACTTCTGATATCATTGATCTTCTCAGGAAAAAAGGAAAAAAAAATTCACTCCATTTGTATTCAGAGAGCAATTCACTGGGAATGTGACTTGGGGGGTTATTTACTGAAAAATTTATGCTTAAAACAAGAACCAGTATCTGGCAGGAAACAAGCTTCCATAGAAAATTAAACTGTAATACTTAAAGTCTTTATACATAATGCATTATTAAAGTTTTTAATGCATTAATTATGCCTAGTAATACACATTAAAATGCATTGTATGGTCTCATGAGTATCAGTTATGATACATTATATTACTCACTGTTACAGCTTTAGAAAGTATAATGCATTAAAGGTTCCCTCAAATGAAAAATTGAATTTATCTTGGCATAGTCAAATAACAAGAGTTCAGCCGTCACTATTTTCATTTTTAAACACTTGCAGTCTGTATAATTCATAAACACAACTTCATTCTTTATAAATCTCTCCAACAATGTAGCATTAGCCGTTAGCCACGGAGCACTATCAAACTCATTCAGAATCAAATGTAAACAATAAAACAGTATACAATACTCACATCTGACGCATACATGACGAACACTTTGTAAAGATCCATTTGAGGGTTATATTAGCTGTGTGAACTTTGTTTATGCACTGTTCAAGGCAAGCGCGAGCTCCGGGGGCGTGGAGCACGAGAATTAAAGGGGCCGCAGCCTGAATCAGCTCATTTATAATGATGCCCCAAAATAGGCAGTTAAAAAAATGAATAAAAAAAAAATCTATGGGGTATTTTGAGCTGAAACTTCACAGACACATTCAGGAGACACCTTAGACTTATATTACATCTTTTAAAAAAAAGTTCTAGGGCACCTTTAGAACACACGACAATCAAACAATTTCAGATGTGACAAGGAATCTGCAAATATCATTATGAATTTTAACTTTGATTACAATTATTTATGAAAAGATATAATGCATTATAACATGCATTATGATTACCTTTATAATGCATTAGACATAAACAATTATTTTCCCTTTGAATTAAGTTGATTTTCATGAAGTCACTTAAATTTGATACATTTTTCATATTTTCATATTTGAAGTAATTTTTGCTTATAAAGTAAATGTATCTTGATTTAAGAATGTTTAGATATTTGTGCTTGAAAACAAGAAAAAATACTAAGTAATACTTTAGTATTATTTAGCACCACAAAATGGCCAAAAATATGTGAAAATAATGACACAATGAAGTCAATGATTGTGCTTAACTGGTGGGGTAATGTCAAATCAAGATTTGCAGACAGACAGACAGACACACACACACACACACACACACACACACACAGAGAGAGAGAGAGAGCTTAGTCAAGAATCCAACATGCAGACTGTCTCTCTAACAGATTAATACTCTACGCTGCTTCTTGTAATCCTCTATTTCTACATCTGTGGCTGTTAAGATGATCTCATTGTCTGGCTGTCTGCTCTTCTTTCAAAGTGACTGGAGTCCTTTAAATCTGACTGAATGAGAGTGAGAGAGAGAGAGCAGATGACGTGTTTTTACAGTCACTACATACAGAAAACAACAGTCAGAATGTACAGAGGTTCAAGAGGTTTCTCCTTCTCAGTGATGCTCAAAGACATGAAGAAAGACTTTGATGATGATGATGATGTGACTTCACAAGCTTTTAAATCATCTATCTATCTATCTATCTATCTATCTATCTATCTATCTATCTATCTATCTATCTATCTATCTATCTATCTATCTATCCATCCATCCATCCATCCATCCATCCATCCATCCATCCATCCATCCATCCATCCATCCATCCATCCATCCATCCATCTATCTATCTATCTATCTATCTATCTATCTATCTATCTATCTATCTATCTATCTATCTATCTATCTATCTATCTATCTATCTATCTATCTATTTTCTGATTGGTCAATCTAGTGGTGATCAGCAGCCACTGTATATCTCATTGCACAGACCAACTCTTAACCTTAGCTTACATTACACAAATCCTGACCTACTAAAACTTTGCTTTATGTTGATGTAATGTGGAGGTGCATATGGGACATTTAGCGCTGCATTAGCAGTAATTTGTGTTTTCATTTAATGCGTTATTAATAGCTTTTTAACAAAAACATTTGAAGATGGCTGTTGATCTACATCATAAATTTGTACATATTGCACTGCAATCTGGGCTTGAGATGAAAGCAAATTCATTTTAGAGTAAAACACCATATGGACACCAAAAAAGGATGTGCATGTGTGTGTCCTGCATGTATTCGCTTGCCCAGCTGGTACGTGTACGAGTATGTGTGTGTGTGTGTGTGTGTGAGTCAATGGTCAAAATCCAGAAGATTAAACCCTCTCTGGTCATATTTGGACTCTTGTAGTGACCAGCGGCAGGCCATATGGCGGCACCCGTACAGCCGAGAAGAGAAAGATACATCTATCACAGATGGATTCTGTGAAAACCTCAAAAACAGCCTGAAACACTTTCATGGCGGCACACTGAGATGTGTGCTTTTTCATTTGTCAAATACGGCACGTTTAGCCCATGTTAATCCAGCTCTAGGAGCACACTCAATGTTCGTGGGTTTGGGTTTGGCAAACAAGACAAATTCAGGTCACTAATCTTTAGTGAAATAATCTTTAGAAGTGCATATATTTCTGATTTTGTGTCTTCATAACAGACACAAGTACGAGCTTGTATTACATTAGATTCAACAGTTTGTGTTTTACTGTACTGTACTTAGTTACACAGCAAAAAATTATTAAAAATTACAAAAAATGTTCTTCCTCAGTGTTTCTGTCTGGTTTTCCAGCACAAATATCTAAACATTCTTAAATCAAGATACATTTACTGGAGAAGCAAAATGACTGAAGATATTAAGTCTTGTTTACTGAAAAATTGAAAATAAATAAATAAATAAATAAATAAATAAATAAATAAATAAATAAATAAATAAATAAATAAACATTTAAGTGACTTCACCAAGAACAAATATCTGCCAATGGTGTCAGAAAAAATAAACAATTTAAAAAAGATTTTTTTTTTCTCTGATTGTATTAACATATTTCGAAGCCACTCGAAGCCACACTCTAAAAAATGCTGGGTTAAAAAGAACCCAAGTTGGGTTGAAAATGGACAAACCCAGCGATTGGGTTGTTTTAACTCAGCAGTTGGGTTAAATGTTTGCCCAACCTGCTGGGCAGTTTTATTTAAACCAACTATTGTTTAAAAATTGCTATATGGCTAGTTTAAAATGAACCCAAAATAGTTGGGAAATTAAAAACCAGATGCAATTAGAGGCAACAATAATAGACAAAAGGTGAATGTTTATTAATAAGCTTTAATATTTTATTAATATAAATTTAATAGTTTAATAGTCTATTTATATAAATTTGTTATAAGCAATTTAATAAATGTTTATTGTTTAATAATTATTCATTGAACATTAATAAATGTTCATTTACTTTGGGTTAATTTTAATTAAGCAATACAGTAATTTTTAAACAATAGTTGAGTTAAATAAAACTACCCAGCAGGTTGGGCAAACATTTAATCCTACCGCTGGGTTAAAACAACCCAATTGGGTTTGTCCATTTTTAACCCATTTTTTAGAGTGAACTCAAACAAATTATTATTCTGTATTAAAGATCAGTGTTTGTTATTGTAAACACAAACTATTAAAAATCGCTTTAATTGAAATCAAGCTGAAATAAATTAAAATCTAAATATTAGACGAAACATGAAAATTAGAAATGTTTAAGTTAATTAATTTAATTTAAATAATAATAAAAATGACAAAAGCACACTACAAAATTACTAAAACTAAAATTTGAATAAAACATTCAATGTTGTTAAAAAAAATTAAATTAAATTATATAAAATTAATGTGCCACCTGTCAAAGGGTTTGATATGCTGCAAGTGAGTTCTTGAATTTTATGTGCTGGAAACAGGAAAATTCAAAAAAGATCTGAATGACTTTGGCATGGGCCAAATAGTGATACTAGACAACTGGGTCAGAGCATCCCCAAAATGGCAAGTGTTATGGGCTATTCCCTGCATGCAGTGGTTATCTACCAAAAGTGGTGCAAAGACGGACAACCGCTGAACCAGTGTCAGGGTCATGGGCCTTAAAGGTTTTTTGATACACTTGGGCAGCGAAGCCAAGACCGTCTGGACTGATCACAGAGAAGAGATACTGTAAAACTGAATTGCTGAGTGCCACTTTGACATGTGCCACCTACCTAAAGATTGTTGCAGTTGCATTAGAGCTGGATCACTATCCCAGCATAGTGGCATATAAACAACCACACTGTGTGAAAAAAAAAAGTTCACATACATAAACTATCACAGACACATGCTCATGAGTTCACGGCATAAAGTGTCATTCACAGCAGTTAAACGTAACGAGGTGTTACTGTAATTAGCGTCCCTGAAAGCTCCTGCCCCTGCGTACGGCAGCGCTGCTGCTTCTCAGACGCTCCGATCGTCTTCATCTTAGCGTTTTAATTGAAGCCCACAGATGGGCCACATGCACACAATTTGCAGGGCAATTAGTGAGCGTCCTTCCTCTTTTTTTTCAGACTGTGGATGAGAAAAGCTGAGATCACGCAGATGACTGCGGTGGAGACCTCATTCACTGACTGTAAGAATTAGCACATAATGAGATTTGGGGTTTGAACAGCAGCCATCAAGGGAAATAAGAAACATGTGTGGAGTCACTGTGATGTGTGTGAAAAGATCTGTGCTCCTTCTGAGAGACGTGTGATGTGTGTTTGTGTGTTTCTAACTGTATTCATAGTATTATGGTGCTTAGATTTGATCAAGCTAAAATGAGAGAGAGAGAGATAACAGAAAATGATGAATGAGAACCATTTAAAACATTCTCAATGGTTTGTCTCTTAATTTGATTAAATGGAGACATTTGCTGAAGTCCTGCATCTCAGATGTTCTTCCTGAGAAAAAGGCCCCAGTAATCTCACACGTTTATAAATATAAATATTATTAATTATTATGATGAGTTTATGCATATTAATTATTAATATCTATAAATATTCTTTAACATATAATATAATGAATGAATCAGTTGAATAAATAATGGCTGCATCCGAAATTGCATACTCTCTTGAGTAGGTACTTATTTTGAATAGCTAATTACTTTGCAACTGCTAAAAAAGTATGTTCTGCCTAGTATGAATGTGTGAATTATGAATGTAATCCAGCCGTGCTACATCTGCCATGTTGTCATTATCATGTGACCTACCAGTGCCACTCTGGCCTTTACTATGGGAAAGTAAAGATCATCTGAGTACTTTTTGCCTACTTTTATGAGTACTATAAATTTGGAAATACTTCTTTTGTCACATACTGTTTTTCACCTACTATTTATTATGGAAGTATGTGATTTCGATTTTGGATTGTTTTCTTCCTGAATTCATCAGTGCTTTTAAATGAATAGATTTAGTACATTAATCAATGATTCACTCATGAAGACAATCACTTGGCAGCACCTACTGGTGTGTTGATGTAACCTGCAGAAAGTGTCTGAAAACTGAGAATTTAAGCTGATCAAAATTACCGTAACAAAAATCTATTACAGTAATGAGAAATGAGCAAACACATTTGGGGAAAAAAGTGGTTAATTATCATGATAATGCAAATTGTAATTTCTTTTTCATTTTTCATGGAGTGAAATGTGACCTAAACACATTTTTGTGAACCTTGAGAACTGAGATGTGAAAGACCAGCATCTGAGCAATAACATTTTCACTAGCAGGATGTGCCGTATGCAAATGTTCTGTTCATTTAGTGTTAATTAACTCTCACAGCAGACATGTTTTCTGCCATTCAGAGACAAGCGGACAGCGGCTGAGATGAAGAGAAACAGCTAATTGAAATCAACAGCTACTTTCATGAATGTTTTTTATACAATTCTCTTATATCGTGATATCACTGATTTCAGCTTTACCCACCCTTAAAAGACACGGAGGATAAAGAAAAATGCTACTGAAATGCTACATGGCATAATTTCTTTCATTACACTGTTAAAAAAAAGAAAAAAAAAGAAAAAAAAAAAGTACACCCAATTCAACTTATAAGCTTAAATTCAGTTGCTGCCTTAAATTTGTACATAATCAAATTGGATGTACAAGTACAATTTGAAAAATAAATAAAAAAAAAATGTAAAAAAAAAAAATGTTCTGAGAATGTTTTGCTAACATTCCCATTAAAGGTGCCCTAGAATCAAAAATTTTATTTACCTCGGCATAGTTGAATAAGAGTTCAGCACATGGAAATGACATACAGCGAGTCTCAAACTCCATTGTTTCCTCCTTCTTATATAAATCTCATTTGTTTAAAAGACCTCCGAAGAACAGGCGAATCTCAACATAACACAGACTGTTACGTAACAGTCGGGATCATTAATATGTAAGCCCCCAATATTTGCATGTGCCAGCTCATGTTCAAGGCATTAGACAAGGGCAGCCAGTATTAACGTCTGGATCTGCACAGCACATGGCAGATGGAGCAATAATAACTGACATGATCCATGATATCATGATATTTTTAGTGATATTTGTGAATTGTCTTTCTAAATGTTTCGTTAGCATGTTGCTAATGTACTGTTAAATGTGGTTAAAGTTACCATCGTTTATTACTGTATTTACGGAGACAAGATTTGTAGCTATTTTCATTTTTGAACACTTGCAGTCTGTATAATTCATAAACACAACTTCATTCTTTATAAATATTTCCAACAGTGTGTAATGTTAGCTTTAGCCACGGATTTAAGATTTAAAGGGGCCACAGCCTGAATCAGTGCATATTTAATGATGCCCCAAAATAGGCAGTTAAAAAAAAATAATAAAAAAAATCTATGTGGTATTTTGAGCTGAAACTTCACAGACACATTCAGGGGACACCATAGACTTATATTATGTCTTGTAAAAACTGGTTCTAGGGCACCTTTAAGTTATAAGAACATTAGTTCTGAATGTTCTCTGAACATTCAAAATGTCCAGTTTTTTATTATTATTATTATTATTATTATTATTATTTTAAAAATGCTTTTTCTTGGTTATGCAAACATTAAGGGAACATTCCATCTTATCATTCTTCAAATATTATTGGAATGTTACTTTTGAATGTTCTCTGAATGTTCTGAAACAAGTAGTTGCATTTAAAAAAAAAAATATATATTTATAAACATAACTTTGAACTAATATTCTATTAATGTTTCTGGAAGAATATTTGTGCATAACTTTGGGAGAACCTTGCCAGAATGTTCAGTATTAGTTCACTTTCAAATGAAAATTACCCGAAGCTTCACTCACCCTCAAGCCATCTTAGGTGTAACAAGTTATGAAGTAAAATATCTAGCTTCTGCCAGACTGCCTTCCGTATTCAGCATACAAAGAAATTGTACTCTCGCAGTTCAAAAAGCTTACGCTGCGTCCTACACCTTCCCTATTCAACTCACGGAAAAAGCTTAACTGACCCAACGCCAGTTTACACTTTCTTTGTACGTTGAACACGGAAGGCAGTCTGGTGGAAGCTCGATATTTTACTTCATAACTTAAATATGGATATTTTGTTACACAAATGCTTCAGAAGGCCTTTATTAGTGGAGCCGTGTGGAGTATGTTTATGATGGATAGATGTGGATGGAAGCACTTTCTTCAGCTCATACTCGTTGGTCCCATTCACTGCCATTATAAATCTTGGATGTGTCAGGATATTTATTATAATATCTCTGATTGTGTTCATCAGAAAGAATAAAGTCACATACACCTAGGATGGCTTGAGGGCCAGTAAAGCTTGGGCTAATTTTAATTTGAAAGTGAACTAATCCTTTAAACTAACTGTGGTTACTTCAGGGAAACTACTCACTGCTAAAACTTCTCTGGATGTCAGTTATTCACTTCTGGAAATATCAGTGATATGAAGACAATATCAAATTTGCATACACAAATGGACTGGCGTATGGTTATGTAATTATCAGTGAAAATAAATACACAGAGCATGACCCAGTCAAAGTGACAGATAATGATTATAGAGAAAGTTCAAATGAACGAGACGAAGCTCTACATTTCTCTTGCACACTCATGTTTAATTTTGCCCTCACAGGTTAGATGGGTCAGATATGCTTGATGGTTTAGCTGTCGATGGAAGAGTGTCTTTATCTTTACTTTTATTCAGTGTGATAATGTAGCCAAGCAATTTACAGACTAAATTCTCTCTCTCTCTCTCTAGCGCAGTGGAGATGAAACGCTTCCAGTGTTTTAGCATTCAGAGGCGTTTCTCTGTTTGCTTCACACAGGTGAGTGAGTGTCAGAGAGCTGTGCAATACATCTTTAATGCAGCTCTGCAGATGCAACGGCCTAAACACAGAGACATGGAAACAAATGGAGGAGATGAACGCAAGCATGAGAACATCTCACAGGTGGACACAACATATGTTAACATATATTTAACATATGTTAAATACTGTATATGTGTGTTGTAAACAGCACCGCTTCATGAAATATACATATTTTTCATATGTACACACAGCCACCAGGGAATACTGTTTCCATGAAAGGGTGTACATGGTCTGCAACAATGCTTAGGTAGGTGGTACATATCAACTTTGAGGACCAAATGTTCACTTGCTGCCTAATATATCCCACCCACTAACAGGTGCCGTGATGAAGAGATCATCAGTGTTCCTCAAACAAAGAATCACATGATTTCAGAAGAGCTGAAATGTAGTGCACGAGTCATATGTCATTTGTGGAGTTGAGTAAATAATACATTTTAATTTTTAGCTAAACTATTCCTGTAAGGACAGACAGATGACAAAATGGACTTTGATATTTGATATTAATATTTAATATTTGATTTAAGTATAATATAAAACTGTATATGAATGATGTGATCATTATGAATGATCTAAATCACCCAGAGGCAACTGACACACAGCAGGCAAATGAAGACCTGATCAAAATATATTTCAAAGAGAAGTCAGCGGGTACTTCACTTGTTAGTGTGCACTAGGGCAGAATGATGATCAATTATACAGACCCCGAGACTGATATATGAGATTCGCCTCCAGCGTTTATGTGAATAATAGTGAACTTCACTGTTGCTCCTCATTAGACCAATGTTCTGCGTTCTGCTCGATTGTGTGCGCAACAGTTCTGCATTGAGCCCTGAGGATAAACTTAATCTATACATTTTACAAACACAAAAGAGTTATTATAGAACAATCCAGAACTATGCAGCATTTCAAAGAACTGTTCTCAAATTCCGTAAACCAGTGATTCCCAAACGGTTTTGTCAGCTGAACCCATTTTAAGCAAAAAGATTTGAAGCTAATATTTTAATAATTAAAAAAACACATAAAAAAAACATATTTGCATGTTCACAGTGCTCTGATGTCAGTTAATGGTCACATGATATGCAGGTACTTTTTTGTGGGCAAAAGTTTGGAATAATAAGGATTTTGAGGATCTGTTCACAAAGATTGAATTTATTCGATTTAAAGCTTGTAATATATTTATACATTTAAACTTAATATTTAAATATATATATTTTATATATATATATATATATATATATATATATATATATATATATATATTTAAACATAATTATAGAATTTTAGAATGATTTCTGAAGGATCATGTGACACTGAAGACTGGAGTAATGATGCTGAAAATTCAGCTTTGATCACAGAAATAAATTACAGTTTACAATATATTCACATAGAAAACAGATATTTTAAATTGTAATAATATTTCACTGTTTTACTGTATTTTTGATCAAATAAATGATGAGCAGAAGAAACGTCTCTTAAAAAAAAATAATTATTCCAAATGTTTGACCGTCATCGTAAGTGTTGTAATTTTATTGTTTTTATTATTTCATTGTTTTACAATGAGGAAATATTCTATTCTATTCTATTCTATTCTATTCTATTCTATTCTATTCTATTCTATTCTATTCTATTCTATTCTATTCTATTCTATTCTATGTCTGCTGATGGATGGATGAGTGAAGCAGTCCATCAGGTAAACAGCGAGTCTCGATGTGATTGTGTGTTGGAGCTGTTCCTCAGACTGAAGCCTGATCTCTTCATCAGAGCTCCAGAACTCACAGCTGGACATCCAGAACAGGCACACAGATATTATTAACACCTTCGTCTCTCTCTGTTCTTTCCTCCAAACATCACACAAGCTTCAGCCCATCCAACCCAGACTCCTGTTTTAGCTTCATCTCATAACAACAGCCTAGTGTTATCAAGTCACATAAATTCTGTTTGTTTCTATTGTCACAATAGCATTGGATGGCCGCTGTCAAAAAATACTCTCTTTAAATGGATTTCAGAATACTAGTGTGTTCAATAACAATAACATGCAGTTATAAAATCAAACCATCAGTAGAACTGAGCTCTGCTGCCGTGTGAAAGAATCTTTTAGCACATATACATTTAAATGTAGAGTAAATATAAATGTATATTTATTTACACACATAAATATACATGTATAGTCTTTCTCATCTAGGAAAGCAGATGAAAAATACGGATGACTCATGATCTCGCTCTCAGGGGCGGATACAAACCTTCTTCCAATCAAATGCTGTCTAGAATAAGAATGCCCCGTCCCCTCAGTTATAAATACCACCAACTTCTGACAGGCAGTGCTAGTAGTAAGTCACAGGTATTGGCTGTGACTTAAACTAAAGGCTAAAAACATGCCAACTTCCTGTTTCACTAGAAAATTCATCAACACAGAAAGAAAAACTATTTGACCAGAGAGCGAGAGACATAAAGACATAATAACCCTGTGAATAAAATATTAAATTATAAAATATTTAAAATTATAACATTTCAATAAAACATTGATTCATTAAAGCATTTAGAGAATCATAATTAGATGATTTAAAACAAAGACATTAAAACCATTTCAAATTTATAAATAATTAATTAGGAAAAATAAGGAAAGACACTACAGGTGAACAGATGTGTAAATGAGGCATCTAGCAACTACTTAAATATGCACTCATTTGCATACATTTCCCGAACAGAAATCTGAAAATTGTATAAAGCCAGATTTAAATAATAATAATAATAATAATTTTGTTGACATATTAAAGTTAAATAAATCAAAAACTGTTAACAAACAGAAAACAAATACATTTTCACCATGTTTTTATGAAATAAAATGTTATATAAACCAGGTGAATGATATATGAACAAACCTTCAAAATATAAAACTGTACGGTTTGGTGTGTGTAAAGCTGCTGAAGTGGAGATTTCTCACTCAAACCCACTGCCTTTACATCGAAATCTAACGATGCAAATCAATAAACTGTAATAAAACAAACACTTAAATGTGTATTTCAGAAGTTTTCTTTCCACTAGTCTAAAAGAAGACATGTTATGGAAGCAAAATAGACCTAAAAAACTGACCAGTGCATGAAAAAACAATGCAAGTATCTTGCCTTGATTCAAGTAACTTGGACAGAATAACTGGTTCAAAGGTTATTGGACACATTGTTTGGTTAGCAATGACTCTCACCTGGCTGAGCTGACCCATGGGTGACCCTGAGACATTAACCGTGTGACATCTGAAGTCGAGCAGGGTGTCGTGCTGTGATCCGGTGATGCTGACGCCCTCGCCGTGACCCGCGTCAGCCACAGGGGGCAGTAGAGGTGGCCGCTGCACCACGGTACACAATAAACCCATCAGAGCGGCCGGTCTGACCATCAGGGCCTCCAGAGCGATGTTAGCAGAAACCTGCCGAAAAAACAGAGACAGAGGACGTTACGCGACCTACTTTCCTCACACTAATTGCTTGTTGGAAAATAAACATCATTCATTGTACGAGGGTTTCTGCTGAGTGAGTCAAGGACTGATTATGAAAATATAAAAAGACTAAACAAAGACTCCATTAACGATCAGAGTCTGTACCCTACATAATCAGAATAACAACAGACCAGCAGCTCAGAAACGGATGAAGGCAAATGTGTTTGTGATTACGTCAGTATTTACACGCTTAGAGTAGAAACCCACCTGAGATCCATTATTATCTACAGTATTAGTCCACAGATTAGCAAACGCAAGGATCCCACGGCCCAAAATGCATCAGGGAATAAATCAGCAGAACACGAGCCCCTTTTCTTTAGTGCTTAATGAGCAAATCTCAAGAGTAATTCATTCCAATTCACAAAATAAATGTTTTTTAATCAAAAGAAGCATGCATTTCATGCACAATATCGTTTAGCAGTGAACACTTTATTTAAATTAGATGCATATACAGTACAGTCCAAAAGATTGGAACCACTAAGATTTTTAATGTTTTTAAAAGAAGTTTCGTCTGCTCACTAAGGCTACATTTATTTAATTAAAAATACAGTAAAAAACAGTAATATTGTGAAATATTATTACAATTTAAAATAACTGTGTACTATTTAAATATATTTGACAGAGTAATTTATTCCTGTGATGCAAAGCTGAATTTTCAGCATCATTACTCCAGTCTTCAGTGTCACATGATCCTTCACAAATCATTCTAATATTCTGATTTGCTGCTCAATAAACATTTATGATTATTTTCAATGTTGAAAACAGTTGTGTACTTTTTTTTTTCAGGATTCCTTGATGAATAGAAAGTTCAAAAGAACAGCATTTATCTGAAATACAAAGCTTCTGTAGCATTATACACTACCGTTCAAAAGTTTGGGGTCAGTAAGAATTTTTATTTTTATTTTTTTGAAAAAAAATTAAAGAAATGAATACTATTATTCAGCAAGGATGCATTAAATCAATCAAAAGTGGCAGTAAAGACATTTATAATGTTACAAAAGATTAGATTTCAGATAAACACTGTTCTTTTGAACTTTCTATTCATCAAATAATCCTGAAAAAAAATATTGTACACAAATATTTTGTACAATTGTACACATTAAATGTTTCTTGAGCAGCAGATCAGCATATTAGAATGATTTCTGAAGGATCATGTGACACTGAAGACTGGAGTAATGATGCTGAAAATTCAGATTTGATCACAGGAATAAATTACTTTATGAAATATATTCAAATAGAAAACAGTTATTTTAAATTGTAATAATATTTCACAATATTACTGTTTTTACTGTATTTTTAATTAACTAAATGTAGCCTTGGTGAGCAGATGAAACTTCTTTTAAAAACATTAAAAATCTTAGTGGTTCCAAACTTTTGGACTGTACTGTACATATATTCTGCCTCTTTTTAAAGCCCATCTTTTATTAATGTAAAAACTTTTTCCCTTCACAAATCCATCGAATGAGTTTTGTATGGAAGCTTGTTTTCGCCATGGAATAAAAAAAGTAAAAAAGTAACAGAGACTTTTTATCTCGCAATTCTGACTTTGTTTCTCACACTTATATCTGCGCGAAATAAAGTCAGAATAGTGAGATATAAACTGAGAGAAATAAAGATATAAACTTGATATAAAGATAAAGATATAAACTTATGAAATGGTACCCACTAGGGGTGTAACGGTACACGTATTTGTACCGAACCGTTTCGGTACAGGGCTTTCGGTACGGTGCACGTGTGTATCGAAGCATTACATTGCAACCAATATTCACCACCAATAACCGCAATAAGCTCTGCGTTTTGTTACTTTCGATAAGAAACAAAGTGTCATCCTTCAAATTCTGTCCACGAAATCATGAAGTTTAAACAGAAAATGCCATTTTGACGTACTTTGATGTGGGGTGACAGATCACTGTACAGGCGCCTCAGTTCAACCGGCAGCGCGAGCGCGGAGCGCAAGTGAATGTGTTCATCTCTTCCTCCTTAATAGTAGTTACAGAATAAACATGAAAGAACATCTGAAGGTATGTTGCAAGATTAAGTACAACTTACTGAAACGGTCATATCTCATGTAATCGCTCATTCAGTGTTTCAACGGTGGAAAGACATCAATGAAAGCGTCCGTATTCAACAATATGTCATGATGCATTTACCTCAGAAAAGCCATTCAGTGTTCACAGCTTGTTAGTTCGCTAGAGAAATGAACTCTTTCGCTTAATATATGCACTGTATTAGCCAATATCTTCATTATTTTACTTAATCTTTTAGTGATATCCTGATTAGGCTATTTAATGTATGTTTAAATAAATCTGATGTTAAAATAACAGCCACTGTGTAGAAATGATTATATTTCAACAACGAATTGGAGTAAAAACATTTAGAAGTTAATGCAAAAACTGGCTTCGGTGCAGCTTACAGGTTTGCATACAATTTGTTATTTGAGTGTTGATTATTTTATCTAAAAATAAAAAGCAATTGAATTTAGGCTAATAGTTTGGGCTTCTTTCAAGTTAGGGCTCCCTACATAGTTTATAGCATTAGCAGAGATCTTTTTTTTTATCCTTAAGAAACTTTTAGTTTTAATTTAATTTAATTTAATATATTTAAAGACAAAAACACAATTTGTTCAGTAAACCTCTGTTTAATAATAAAAAAAAAGCAATTTTATGTTTAGTTTTCTCTCCACCTGCTGTACCGAAAACTGTACCGAACCGTGACTTCAAAACCGAGGTACATACCGAACCGTGAGTTTTGTGTACCGTTACACCCCTAGTACCCACTGATAACCAGCTGCTCCCAGCTGTAGCTGTGTTCTGTGAAGAGCATCAAAGGTTTCTATTTACAACGTGTTTTTGCAACGTTGAGCTTTGTAGCCAGTCACAGACAGAGCGTGTGAACACAATGTCCAATCAAAGGCATTTAAAGGGCACCCATTATGCAAAATCCACTTTTACATGGTGTCTGGACATCTTGTAAAAAGGGGCATAATGGGTGTCCTTTAAGTCAGAATCTGTTCAATATGCGAATCACTTCGTTATAACCAACAAAGTCTGAAGACGATGTAAATGAGAGATTAATTGTGCGGCATAGACAGATTATTTTGATTATAATGGGAGTTTTCACCTGTGCTGCGACTGAACTGAAGTGATATCAGCTTCATTGATTATAAAGGCAGTGCTGTTTGACAGCTTTCTGATGGTATAACCTATTCATAATTTTAATAAAAGTTTTATTTTTCATGCTGCAAAGTTTTAGGAGTGACAACTGTATAAAATGAGGAGCTGAATGTGAAACTGTGATGTTTGACAACAGAGGGGGAAAAAAAATCATATTAAAATAGATCTGTGCATTAAAGGGTTAGTCCACCCAAAAATGAAAAATCTGTCATAAATTACTCACCCTCATGCCGTTCCACACCCGTAATACCTTTGTTAATCTTCAGAATACAAATTAAGATATTTTAGTTGAAATCCGATGGCTCAGTGAGGCCTCCATAGGGAGCAATGACATTTCCTCTCTCAAGATCCATTAATGTACTAAAAACATATTTAAATCGGTTCATGTGAGTACAGTGGTTCAATATTAATATTATAATGTGACGAGAATATTTTTGGAGCGCCAAAAAAAAAACAACAACAACAACAACAACAAAAAACTTATTTATTGATGGCCGATGTCAAAACACTGCTTCAGGAAGCATTGGAGAAGTGTTTTGACATCGGCCATCACTAAATAAGTCGTTATTTTGAGTTTTTTTGGCGCACCAAAAATATTCTCGTCTCTTTATAATATTAATATTGAACCACTGTACTCACATGAACTGATTTAAATATGTTTTTAGTACCTTTATGGATCTTGAGAGAGGAAATGTCATTGCTCCCTATGCAGGCCTCACTGAGCCATCGGATTTCAACAAAAATATCTTAATTTGTGTTCTGAAGATTAACGAAGGTCTTACGGGTGTGGAACGGCATGAGGGTGAGTAATTAATAACAGAATTTTCATTTTTGGGTGAACTAACCCTTTAAATCTTAAAGTGTAAGTGCAACAGACCAGCCACTTGTTCTGTTACCTTGATTTTCATATTAATACTAGCTTTTCATTGGATTTGTTTAATGCAATGTTTATTTAACTGAACAATATTTTAAAGGCTGCATGCTAATGTTTTAATGTATTATTTACTAATAATCATTAATAGCATTAAAAATTAACTAATTTCATTTATTTAATTTTCAAATAGTTAAAAAAATGAAAACAAAACAATTACAAAAGTTTTTGCTATGGTACCAAAATTTGTGAAATTTTAATGGTATTGGTACCGACAACTGAAATGTTTGTACTTTTTGTTGTTTTGCTTTTTTCCTTCCTTAACCTGTGCAAAATTCATTACCAAAAAAGGTTGTGAATGTCACTGTCTGCTTCTAGTACAGTTTAGATGAACTTGAAGAGTAAAAATAATTTGAAAGGCATCTGATCCATAATGAACACCTGAGTTAAACTAATTACATTAGATTCAACTTTATCATCATTGCACAGCACAAAGCCAACAAAATAATGCAAGCCATGCATAAACTAATGTAAACACTTAATATGTTTCAATATCAATTACTAATTAGAAAAAGAGTATTTTTTCCCTTCTCAGAAAAGTAGAAAAAAACATTTATCCCACATAATGAAATCTACCTGAATGAAAGCCTGTATAGAGCATCACCTTTGAGATGACGGTTGTGTTTGTGTTGAGCACGAGATCTGCGATCCGCTCCACGCACTGGACGATACGCGTACAAGCACGAGCTTCATTCTGAGCCATCCAGAGAACGTGTTCCTCCACCTGCATCATGTTACTGGCGATGACGAACACCTGGTCACCCAACTACAGAGAAACACACAATCACAGATCACTGAGAAAAAAAAAACGAGGAGGGACATCAGATGTATGTGTTTGAACTGCATATCAAATTTCCATCCATTTGGATTACACAGCTTTGAAGGGGTCCTTTTCTACTCTTTTCCATGTTCATCTGTCTTTAGAGTGTAATGTTGCTGTTTGAGCATGAAAAATGCTTCCAAAGTCCCTCCAGTTATTCTCTATATCAGTGTCACTGTTTCTGAACTCCCTGAAATGCCTCCATTGTAGTCTTGAGTTTTCTTCCAGGAATTAACACATCACAACATTCCTCATTTAAATAATTCATATGCAGAATAAAGGGGCGGGGCCTGGTTGAGTTAGTAGTGTGTTGAAACTGGCGGTTATGATAAGAGGTGGGACATTTCTCAAACACGCTCAAATTGCTGACCAATCAGAGCACACTGTGCTTTTCAGAAGGAGGGGCTTTATAGAGACAGGAATAGGATTCCTATTCATCAGTCTGTCCGACATACTGAGGGTTACCTATGTAACCGAGACGTTTATTTTTCAGATCCCATTGGCAGATTTTTGTAAACTCACTTCTTCTTGATCAATTTTTCCAGAAAACAAGACTTATTATCTTCAATCTTTTTTCTTCTGCAGTAAAAGTATCTTGATTTAAGAATGTGATGATATTTGTGCTGGAAAACAAGACAGAAATACTGAGGAAGAACAACATTTACATTTGCATTCTCCATAAATGGACTGTACCGAACTGAATTTATCTCTTGTACAAGCCATCAAAAACTATAAGAGCACTGAGATTCATGATTAAGATGAGTCTCTACAGAAGAACCGAAGGTTATATCTCATTTACTTACAATATTCACAGCTCCTATGTGACCTTGAAGCTCTTAAATGACCTTCGAACCATGACTGGAATACATTATTGTTACTTTAACTTTAAGCTCTCACTAGGCAGTGAACGAGCAGCATTAAATCTGACTGTTTGAAGAAGGCTGTAAATGAAGTGTATGCTTAGCACACAGTTAAAGTCCTGTTTTTATTTACCCATAAAGCAGCTTTATGCTAATCATATACAACACACGGCTGTAATCACGAGAGCTGTAGATTCAGCACTTCAGAAATGCAACAAAAAGCAGTCTCTACACAAGTACATGTGCATTGTTGCTTTCCAAAGGGTTCGATTATCAAATCAATGCCCATACTTATAAAATGCAACTCTGAATGCACAGTCAATAAAATGTAAATGAAAACCTCTTCCAAATGCATGCAAATGTTTGCATGCTTAGCGTGGAGTGTGTGTCTGGCCTGAAGGTCACATATGGAAGGAACAGCTCTTCTTCTGTTATGTAATTAATACAAATTTCCCCGAAGCGAGTCTGTTTTCTTCTCATTCACACATTCAACCCCTTCAAGAGCTCTTCTGGTGGAGTCTGCCAGTGTTATTAAAATGCTAAACGTGTTCACTGAACATGTGTACATAACACTTAAAGCTGAAAATAGCAGATAACAATGTGCCGTGACTCAAATTGCACCTAAATTGCACAGTAGCAGAGCGCCGCCTCAATGACAGCCGGGCAAAACAAGCGTGCGGAACAGACTGAGTCACACATGCAGACAAATCCATCACTCGCTTTAATCAGACCAGCATATCAATACAGTCTTCATCTCATCTGACTGGACATCATTTAAACAGGTCTCTGCACTTCTTCCTTATTAATATTTAAGTATTTGAATTGCATTTAACATTTCCAATCATTTGGATTACACAGTTTTAACATATACAAACTAATAAACACAATGTGTTGCATATTTGTCATTAGGAATGGGTATCGAGAGCCGGTTCCATTTTAGAAACGGTTCCAAATTACTCTGAGCTCTCTGTGCTGGACTGACTAAATATAGTCAGAATCCTGATGGATTAAATCGACTCAGGCATGATGGGATCTGTTTCTCACCTCTCTGACATGATCCACCAGGCGTGTGAGCCTTTCTACCAGGTGAGTGACAAATATCACATCCATCATGTCTCCAAACAGTGCCGCCCTGCTGGTGAGAGAGGAGAGCTGCTGCGCCAACGCCAGCGCATTGGAGACATTCACTGGTATCTGGGTTTGCATCAGACAGAGAAAGAGATGATAAACTTTACAGAATATTATGATGACTTCAGCATATATATCTTAAAGAAATCAATACTTTCATACAGCATTAGTGACATTAAAAATATTTATAATTCTACAACAGATTTATATTTTAAAAGAAAATGCTGTCCTTTTGAATTTTGTATTTATCAAAGAAAAAAAATGTATCAGTTTCCACAAAAATCTGAAGCAGCACAACATTGATAATGACCAGAAGTGTTTCCTGAGCAGCAAATCATCATATTAGAATGATTTCTGAAGGATCATGTGACACTGAAGACTGGAGTAATGATGCTGAAAATTCTGCTTTGATCACAGGAATAAATTACAATTTACTATATATTTACATAGAAAACTAAAATTCTAATAATATTTCAAAATTTTACTGTATTTTTGATCAAATAAATGCAGCCTTGGAGACTTCTTTCAAACACATTAAAAAATCTAACCGACCCCAAACTTTTAAGCTGTAGTGTAAATGAGCTTTACCAAATTCTACTAGTTAAAACCTGTGTTTGGCTGCTCGGATTGTGCGTCAAGATTATTGGATGTTTGTCTGGGACATGTTTGGATGCATTAGTGGTTGCTAAACTTAAAATAATAATTGTGGAGATTATTGAGACATGCATGAGGAATTAAAAAAAGAGGGCCTGAGCCAATCAAATCTCAAAGAATCCCTTAGCTGTGGATGTTCTCGGGCTTTAACACACAAGTGATTCAGTAAATCAAGGTCTAGTTGAACATCTGCTCAGTATAATCAGGTGTATCGTGCCAGAAGCGATTTCAGCAGGATAACGGCCCTCCAGCAGCATCATTTGGTGCCCAGGCGTCTAAGACTCCAATAAAACTCCACGTGCTGTTGATGATAATGATGATGATGATGAAGTTTACAGACCTGTGTGAGTTCATGCAGGGTGCGTGTGAATTGGCTTGCATATGAGCACTGGTTATAGTCATGCTCCGCCCAGCGGCCTGTGCGGTCACACCTCCGCCATGCCCTTTTCTCCTGAGGGGTGGAGCTAACACTGGTCACCGCACACGGCAGGAAGGCCATGAAACCAGCCAATGTCTTCGGCCACCTGAGAAAGCAACGTGTGAATGTCATTCAGCAGATCAAGTGTTTGTATTCTCTTCACTGTTTGAGGTCTCAGTGTTTTGAATCAGTTTTGTTGATTTTAGTGGATTTACAAACAAACACAATACTGATTTTTTTTTTTTAACATTGATTTCAACTATCAACATATATTGATTTAGCATTTCAAACCCAACAAACTTTTTTCTCAAATGTTTTGTTTGTAAAGTGTGCTTGAGCATCTTTCTTTACAATAAATGCCACTTAATGGCACTTAATGCACCACAAATAGCTGTGATATTTTGCAATACAACACAATACCATTCAGACATTTTACACTACCATTCAAAGGTTTGGGGTGGGTAACATTTTTTAAATGTTTTTGAAAGAAGTTTCTTAGGCTCACCAGGACTGCATTCATTTGATCAAAAATGGTGTGCTAGGTGGTTGACAGGATGTTGCTACGTGGTTTTCAAGGTATGCTGGGTGGTTGCAAGGGTGTAGCTATGTGGTTAGCAGGGTGTTGCTATGTGGATGCAAGGGTGTTGCTATGTGGTTGCAAGGGTGTGCTAGGTGGGTGACAGGGTGTGCTAGGAGTTTGCAAGGGTGTTGTTAGGTAGTTGAACGGTGTTGCTATGTGGTTGTTAGCGTGTGCTAGGTGGTTGCCAAGGTGTTGCTATGTGGTTGCCAGGGTGTGCTATGAGCTTGCAAGGGTGTTGCTATGTGCTTTCCAGGGTGTTCCTGTGTAGTTACTAGTGTGTGCTAGTTGGTTTGATGTTGCTATGCAGTTACTAGGTTGCTAGGGTATGCTGGGTGGTTGCAAGGGTGTTTCTATGTGGTTAACAGGGTGTGCTAGGAGTTTGCAAGGGCGTTGCTAGGTGGAAGAGTGTTGCTATGGTGTGGTTTCCAGGGTGTTCCTGTGTAGTTATTAGTGTGTGCCAGGTGGTTGCAAGGATGTTGTTATTTGGTTACTGGGATGCCAGGGTGTGCAAGGAGTTTGTATGGGTGTTGCTAGGTTGTTTAAGTGTGTTGCAGATGTTGCTATTGGGTTTCCAGTGTATGCTGGGTGGTTGCAAGGGAATTGCTAGGTGGTTGTAAGGGTTTTACTAGGTGGTTGCCAGGGTGTTCCTGTGTAGTTGCTAGTGTATTGTAGGAGTTTGCAAGGGTGTTGTTTGGTGGTTGAAGGGTGATGCTATGTGGCTGGCAACGTGTTGATATGTGGTTGCTAGGTTGTGCTAGATGGTTGCTAGAGTGTGGCTATGTGGTTGCCATGGTGTTCCTGTGTAGAAACTTGTGTGTGCTAGGTGGTTGCAAGGATGTTGCTATATGGTTATTATGGTGATTCTAAGTGGTTGCCAAGGTGTTGCTATGCAGTTGATAGGGTGCTAGATGGTTGAGCTCAAACTTTTGAACGGCAGAGTAAGTGTGACTTAAGTGTCTTTTTGGGAAATTGATCATGTTCTGAGTTTCACACAATACTTGAGGTTTGTGAACATGAACAGTGTCCATTTGTTGCTGTCAGTGAAGCACAAATACTCAGTAATAAATGACACTAATTCCTCTGGTAACAACAGGCTAATTTTCCAGCCCATTACAGACATGTCCTGCACAATCACAGAACATGACGCCATAGAAGCACCAATCAGAGAACTGACTTTAAAATTCAACAGAGGAAAAAAGAGGCACTGAAGCATCACAATTACAGTGATGGCGTAATGGTGTATGTGTTTGTGTTTGATGTTGCTGACGGTTCACTGGGCTTCTGTAGCTGCGGACACACCTGAAATCACCCTTGTTGCTACTGACCCTCTCGGCCGAACAGTACAGCGCAGTTGTCTCCAGCACCACGATCTCCATGCCGATTGAGCTGTTGCCACGGGAACTGGTCACGTGACACTGCCAATTACCGGAAACGCCGACATCAATGTTGGACAGGATGAGCTCGCTGCGAGACGGGGGTGAGACGACACTGAGTCACACTTGAACATTAGCCAGTTTAACAGACGGACAGAGTGAATCTAACAAAATCAGTCAAGAACACGTCTGATGAGCCTTTGTGTTGAATTATCATGAACATAATAGGAAAAAAAGAAATGTAAATGTTTTCTTTCTGGTGATCTGGACATGTTTTTGTAAGATTCAAGCTCTATGCATCTATTCAAACAACAGTATTACAATAAGGCCTCATTAGTTAATATTGGTTAATGCATTAACAATTGACAATACATTTTATGCAGTATTTATTAATTTTTGTTAACATTTTGTTAATCATAAAAACACTACTGTTCATTGTTAGTTCATTTTAGCAAAGGTTCATTAAATAATACTAATAGATGCAGCTTTTGATTTTAATAATGCAAATGTTTAAATTAACATAAGCTAAGAATAATAAATGCTTTAGAAATATTGTTCAGTGTTAGGTTAACAAATGGGACCTTACTGTGTTACCCAAATAACACTGACGTGATAAATAAAAGATGCACTTTTTGTCACTATTTGGGTTTTGTTTGAAAAAAAAAAAAAAAAAATCCATCAACATTTTTGACACTGAGCACCAACGAACACAAGATCTAAGGTTATTTGGTCTCATTCAGCTCTGCATTATTAATATGCTACAATTTCTAATGGTTTTTGTTCCTGCGCTTCTACAACATTTTCGAGGGAAACATTGAGGGACGTGAACGATTCATGCATGCAAACGCTAGCAGAGGAATAGTAAGTGGCTCAGTGAGCGCTCTCAAATCTTTCACAGTAAAAATGATTAGAGGCTCAGAGAGAGAGACAGTGACTGCTCAAGCCCGTAATCCCTCACACACACACACACACACACACACACCGGCTCTCCTCCGGAAATGTTTACTGTCTTTCCTTGATATAATGATTGTCAGTTCTCATTCTACATTTGAGTGTGTGAAGGCTGATGTTTGTGGCCTTAAACAAAGATAAAACTTTCACAGCAGACTGTTCTTTTTTAATTGTCAATTTTGTAGTTGAGTATTAGATTTACATTTAGCTCAAAACAGCGTTAAAGCAGCTATCTGTAATTCTGCACAAAATCTGAAGGCACCAAATAGAATTAAAGAAGTAACTAGCCAGGGTGTTGCTAGGTGGTTGCCAGGGTGTTGCTATGGGTTTGACAGTGTGTAAGGTGGTTGCCAGTCTGTTGCTATGTGGTTGCTGAGGTGTGCTAGGTGGTTGCCAGGGTGTTTTCTATGTGTTTCAGCAGAAATGCATCATTTTCTATGAAAACAATAATACTTAGAGTGCAAGGTAGCCCTGTTTAGTGTCTGTTTGGGAGATTATCCAGGTAAAAAAAGTGTCATAAATCAACCTGATGTGCTGATGACGTCTAATTATGGCACATTATTCTTCTCTGTTGCGGTCCGGCAACACTTAGATCCCTGATTAACGACCTCGGACCCTCGGACCAGCCCATGGCAGCACTAGAGACTGACCCATCTGTAGCACATATGGCTCAGAGACTGGTCTGAAGAGCATGCGGTCTCTGTGGCGCGAAGCAGAGCTTTGTGGTCCAGCAGCTGTGCTTGTGCCACGTTAAACTCGTAACCACATGCCAAAAATAACAGAGTGCTTCCCCTACAGAGATACGAGTGATGACAAACTTATGACACGACACAAGCAGAAATACACATAACAAACACAAAGAAAAGACTCTAAAAGAAAAGACTTTCTAAATGTCTCCTGTTGTGTTACACAAAATCAATAAAGTCATCTAGGATTAGAACAACATGAGGGTGGGTAAAATCAAATAATGATTTTAAATTTTATCTCTTTAATATTTTAATTATTGCTCCTAGACAAGAATTAAACTAAATATAGAATAGACTGCATAGCAATTAGCAACAACTTGGCAACCGCCCACAACACAGTCACAACCACATAGCAACACCCTGGCAACCAATCCATAACATATTAGCAACCACAGCAACACTGTGGAAACGACCCACAAAACAAACAAATAGCAACATCCTGGCACCCAAAAACGACAACTTAGCAACCTCATAGCAAAACCCTGGCAACCACACACATCACATTAGCAACCACATAGCAACACCCAGGAAACCACCCACAACAAAATCACATAGCAACATCCTGGCAACCACTCACAACACATTACCACCCACATAGCAACACCCTGACAATCACCCACAACACATTAGCAACCACATAGCAACACATTAACAAACACATTGCAACACACTGGTAACCACCCACAACAAAATCACATAGCAACATCCTGGCAACCATCCACAACACATTTCTAACCAAATACTGTACCAACACCCTGGCAATCACTCATAACATATCATCAACCACAGCAACACCCTGTCAAACAACCACAATAAATTCACAAGCATAGCAACATTGTGGCAATCAACCACAGCACATTACCAACCACATAGCAACACCCTGGCATTCACCCACAACACATTAGCAAGCACATTGCAACACACTGGCAACCACCCACAACAAAATCACATAGCAACATCCTGGCAACCATCCACAACACATTTCTATCCAAATACCAACACCCTGGCAATCACTCACAACATATTATCAACCACAGCAACACCCTGTCAACCAACCACAATACATTCACAAGCATAGAAACATTGTGACAATTAACCACAGCACAGTACCACCCATATAGCAATACCCTGGCAAGCACAAAAAAAAAAAAAAAAAAAAGTTTTGACAGCATAGCAACACCTGGGCAACTTCACACAATACATTAGCAACCACAAAGCAATACACTGGCAACCACCCACAACACATTAGCAACCACATAGCAACACCCTGGAAACCACCCACAACAAAATCACATAGCAACATCCTGGCAACCACCCACAACGCATTACTAACCACATAGCAACACCCAGGCAATCACCCATAACATATCCACCACAGCAACACCCTGTCAACTAACCACAAAAAGATCACAAGCATAGAAACAATGTGGCAATTAACCACAGCACACTATGAACCACATAGTAACACCCTGTCAACCACACACACAAAACATTTGTAACAGCATAGCAACACCCTGGCAACCACCCACAACACATTAGCAACCACAGAGCAACACCCTGGCAACCACACACAACATCCAATCATAATGGTAGTGAGTTTTGCACACGGTACTCACATTTTCTTCAAAATAAAATGAAATTCTGTATGTGTCCAAACAAGAGTAGAACAAGCATCAATGAGAACACACTCACACACACACATACTGACCTACATTCACACAACAGAGCTCCATTGTCCAGCTGTCCACAATCGTCTCCAGAACGCTTCATTAGCAGCATTCACAATCATGCTCTGATATTTCACAATCAGAGGATAATAACAGGCCTGTAAAGTATCGAAGTGAAGGGGCTTCACTGATGAATATTTCAAAACCCAGAGCATGAAAATAGTTCTGTCCACTATAGAGGCTCTCCTCCAGTCAGTATCAGTGGAGCTTGAACAACAACAAGAAAAGGTAAATAAACGTGAAATATTAATGAAACATTGAATACTAAAAGACCAGTAAAAGGACACAAACGCACTCAGGAACACTTTTTCATCACTCTAGTGTTTGATAAAACTTATTAATTTAGTAGATCTAAAAGCAACTTACAGTGCATTCATTCTATAGACCTACATCTTATCTGCATGGGAAGCAAACCCATGACTTTAGTGTTGCGACAAACATTTGAAAAATAAATTCACATAGAAAACAGTTCTTTAAATTATCATAATATTTCACAATATTACTGTTTTTACTATTTTTGATCAAATAAATGCAGCCTTGGTGAGCAGAAGAGACTTATCATACAGAATAGTATTTACAGTACTAATATAATAATCATCTGAATAAACTAGTCTTCTGAAAGTTTTTAATTTAAAGAAGTTATGAACAATCAATTCAAACATTTACATTTTAAATTCTTCCATGCACTTCATAATGAGTTGAACATTTGAATATATTTCTTCATTTCCTCCATCAGCAGTTTCAATTATGAGGTTTATTTGAGGATGATTTAAGGTTGATCTAAGGTTTGTCTCGGGTTTCGGCTCAACACATGAGACACTGACTATTCCATCATAAAATTCTCTTCTAAAGGTTGAACAAATATTGGCTGCTTATGGAGTCTGAGGCACCATTAGATCAGGATGATGAAGTGAAATCTGGGTTTATGGGATTAAAGACGAGTTACATACTTGTCTGTACTATATAAACAGCAGGTTACATGAGACAGTCAAGAGACTGGAAAAACAATGAACTTGACAGGAGTTTATTTGAAAGGTTTTACTCATAGAAACACCGAAACACAAACATACTAAAGCAGCGAATGAAATTCACTGGAATAAGTTTGCTGGGAACTGTGAATGTAATTGCCGTTTAGGTCACTCAGTATGTCAGTCTGTCTTCTGTTAGTCTTTCTCTCATCTGTCTAACCTGAGAGACAGACACAAACCCTCATCAGACAAACAGAACTATAATGACAGAATTAAACTCCCGTCGCCATGGTTACCACATCACATCACCCGAGAGCCAATCAGCCCAGAGAGGGCAAAAATCATCAGAGAGAACCAGAGATTATGTGTGTGTGAGTGAGAGAGTTAAAAGCAATATTTATAGTGAAGTCAAGATTAACTCAAAATCAACTCCATTTACATTCTTAATCATCTAAATCCTGACTTATGAAACAATAGTTAAGATTTTATTTTTATTTATTTATTTTTATTTCAAATGGAACAGTTGATTGAACCTTTAGACAAAGTATACATTTGCATGTGTTTTGAGTATCATATTTGATACATCAGGCTTTTATGGCTCATATAGTCTGAGAATATGAAGGAAAAAAAAAGAGCTTCATTCAGAGACTTAAACTGAGCAAAAATATGCAATTTGGTGCAGATGCTGATATTTATATGGAATTATATGGACGCTTGTAATGTACATCAATGAGATCTTTATAACAATATAGCAGATACTGACATAAAATGCATATAAATATCAATATCTGCCAAAAATATGTCTTAGTAAGATGATTTATGATTAAAGCTCTGCAATTTTAAAACATATAATGCAATGCAATACAATGATGATTGAGAGATGAACAAATAAACCTTCCTCAAAAGCCTGATGATCATATTTGATACTCATGATTTTTATAAAAAAAAAAAAAAAAAAATGATGTCTGGATAATCAAGTAAACTGAAGTTGCTTCAGCCCAGCTGAAATATTACTAACAATATCAAAGTTATTCTTAGGTTTACTTGATAAAAATTAGTGCAGATTTCACAGCAGAAAGACACGAGCTGAAGGAGGACGTTTGTGGGTCAATGACGTGACGGGTCATTTTTTTGTCCAATGGCCTTAATACTAATTAAAAAAACAAAACAAAGATATGACATCCAAAGTATGTAAAGTAGTACACTTAGGTCTCTTTTATTGAATCCAAAAGGTTTTAATTATATTTTGCTACATCTTAAAGTATTTTAAAGATTTTGAAGTGGCAAAAGGTCATTCGGTTTAACCGTTCAAAGGCCAATACAGCCATTTCATTTGTGATTGAAATATCTTAAAATAAAATAAATGTATATATTTTTTATTCTGCCATGATTTTATATCATCATATATCAACAAAGTGCAAAATGGAATTAAAATTATGTGTAGAAGTCGTTGCTTTGTTATGAGAAAGAATGTCCGGAAAAATGAATTTCATTGATGTCATTCAGAGTAACCAATATAAAGGGACCATTTCAGATCAAGTCATGCTGTCAGCATCATGTGACAGGATGTGACATCATTCAGACGTCTGCAAAGGACCACATGGTCGTGAAGCAAAGTAACTAACTCTCTTAACTATTTGAAAAATTCATGTTTTCACTTGAAACATCAGGTCATTCGGTGCAACCGCTATAAATCATGGAAAATGTTGCAATATTAAAAAAAAAAAAAACGTACTAAATATAAAATGTTTGATTGTTCTTTTGCTAGCTTGATATCAGCCTGCCTGTTAGCATTGATTGAAAATATTGTCATTCGGAATAACCAAAAGTGTCATTCAGTAAAACCGAAATTTTGATTAAACCGAATGACTTTTTTGGTGACAAATTTCGTCCATCTTGTAAAAAAATGACAAAGGCAGTGTTAATTGATTATAAAAACCACATAATCTCATTGTTAACACTTAATAAAACTTCAAAATTGATTATATCGCCTTAGAAGTTTGTATATCAAATTTGATACAGTAATTTTATGGGTTTGATACAGTAGTTTTAATTCATGTTTCTGGTCTTCTTGTGAACGATTCAATTCAGTGCATGCAATTTTATTGAAAAAAAGGGTATATAATAACAAGCAGATTTATATAACACAATCCTAAAGTGTAATTAGAAACCTTTCAATCCTTAGGTCAAAAACACAACATGTCAAACCTGCAAACAGTCTGACCACAATCTGGTCTTAAATCAAACAATTAGCGCTACGGAAAGAACTATGTGTGTAGACGTAGATCATGGACATTGACAGTTTAATAGCTGTGTAGGGCACAGCTTCATAATGGAGGCTGTATATTTTTACTATAGTACAGCATCCTGCGGGATCGACCACACTAACTCACTCCATCACTGCCGACATGCACGTTTACAGCTGTGTGTGTGATTCTGCTCTGATTAAGGGACTGGTGTTTTGGTTGGCCGGTGGAGTCAGACGGGGCCGTTCCCGTCTCTCTCTCTCCGTCTCTCTCGCCAGAGGATCTCCACGCTGCCAAGAGCAACATTACTGTATAGGTTCCACTCGTAAAATAAAGCAGCAGCGTTTGTATGTACAAGGGGAGAGCGGCGATTAATTGAGAGGCCTAATCAGAATGAGAATGTCAAGAAATCCATCACATCTCTGCAGGAACAAGTCTTGGAATGAACGACGGAAAATTGAGAGAAGAATGAGAGCCAGACACAAAACAGCAGCAGATGACAGCCAGTTCTGAGTGTCTTCATACTCACCTGAAACACACCAGGGCAGCTGTCAATCAAACATATCACATGACCAAATACACCACAGAAAGAACTAGATCTGCAAGATTCATCAAAAAAAAAAAAAACTAAATGGTGCAATTATCAAATCACATTACTGCAATTCATTTAAATAAATATATGCACAGTTTTCAGAGCTTCAGTGTTTCATCCATCCATCCATCCATCCATCCATCCATCCATCATAAAAGTAATCCATACGGCTCCAGCGGGTAAATAAAGGCCTTCTGAAGTGAAGCGATGGGTTTCTGTAAGAAATATATCCATATTTATAACTTTATAGACCATAATCACTGGCCTCCGGTAACATCCGTCTGCACATTCACGAGAGAGTTGAGTTCCGGCGTATGACGCTTCTTGCGGTTCAAACAAATAGAGCTGGGCAACAAACCAGTGTTAATGTTGACAGCAAATTTTAATTTAGTTTTAGTCATAGTCTTTTGACTAAAATGCCATTTAGCTTTAGTCATATTTTAGTCATCGGAAATTGTTTTAGTTTTAGTCTAGTTTTATTCGACTAAAATTTCATTTAGTTAAATTATAATGCATTAAGCATTTCTTTAACAATACATACTGTAGATCCTATGCACTGATATAGGTAGGCCTACATATTCCCCAAACTGTTTATGTTCACCCAACTGTACTTTGCTCGCCAAAGTGGACGTTTTTTGACCGTTCAAGTGCAAAAAGACACGAAAGAGCAAAATTCAGTGCTTTTCAGGGATTGACAAACTTATCATTGAGGTACTATTATAGTTTTTGTTTTAAATTTTTATTAGATTTGATGTTTAGTTTGTCTGTTTACATTGTAATTTTAGTTAGAAGTTTTAGTAATTTTTTGTGTGTTTATGTCTTTTAGTATTTGCTTTTAAATGTCTATAAGTTTTTAATTCTGTTTGTTATTTTAATACCTCAGGTTAAGCTAAAGCTTAGACTTTACATTTTATATATATATATATATATATATATATTTTTATTTTTTATTTCAGTTAACATTTACTTCAAGTAATGAAGATTTATTTGGTTTTAGGTTTAGTTAACCTTTATATTTGTAAAATATATTGATTGTGTCAAATAATGTTCTTAGTCTTTCCTTCCTGTGACAGAAGATACGGTAGTTTACTATGAATTGAATAGAAATTAAATTAAATACAGTTTATTGTGTAAACAAAATAACAATGACCAGGAAAAAAATCATTATAAACCATCCCGAAATACACCGTGACTCTTATTCTGAAATGTCTGCGGTCTGCACTGTAGCAGGCTGCTCATGAGGGTGATAGAATATGCATTTGTACATCCGTCTAAAACATGCTACCATATAAACATCGCGTAGTAAACATCATAATTCATCAACATTAGCTTATAAGCAATTGCTTGGCATAAATGTGCACTATTCATTAATTGAGAAGTAGTCTGCTGCTGCACAAGCCTGTAGAGGGCGCAACAGCGCCGCCTTTCCCGCGGTTATGTCAGCACATTACACTTCAAATGTGCGCATCTTCCACACAGCAGTCCTGACTGGATATCTTCCCAAATCGTCCTTCTCTTTCATTTTTGTCTCGTTTTTATATTCATTGACGAAAATTAGAGTAGAATTTTGTCATAGTTTTAGTCATTCAAAACGCATTTTTATTTAGTCATCGTCTAGTTTTCATCCATGAAAAAATGTCGTTGACGACAAACTCAAGCTCCGATGACATATTTCTATAAAAATTCTCGTTTTTGACTTTTAATACGTGACTGGTGTTTTGCTTTGCTCTATCCTCTGTGCTTCCGCGTTGGTCAATGCGTCATGCGTCAGGTCAAAGTTCACTCTTCTGCCGGAATCGACTCGTGTACAGAAGCCAGTGATTACAGTTTAAAAAAGTTATAAATATGGATGTTTACAAAAACACATAGCTTTTGCTTCAGAAGGCCTTTATTAACCCCCTGGAGTTGTATGGATTACTTTTATGATGGATGGATGCACTTGTTTTGGGCTTCAAAATCTCGGTTACTATTCACTCTCATTATCAAGCTTGGAAGAGCCAGAATATTTTTAATATAACTCTGATTGTGTTCGTCTGAAAGAAATAAGTAATGTACACCTAGGATGGCCTAAGGGTAAGTAAATTATGGGATAATTTTCATTTTTGGGTGAACTAATCCTTTAAAGATGTAATAATTATTTAATATGTCTATATACTGTAATGTTTATTAATTTTTATTTCAGTTTTAGTTATTGTATTACATCAAGTTAAACTAAATGAAAATGAAAAATGACACTTTGGCAAATAGATTAAATGTTTTTAATACTTTATTTTATTTATAATAATAACTCTGCTTTAAGTAATCACAGCAAGCCTGGATTTTTTATAATTTCAATCACAATTTAAAAAAAAAAATAATAATCAAAATTCTCAAATCATGCAGCCCAAGAAAGAACGTGAGGTGATGCATCAAGCTGACTTTTTACAGACTTTAAAAACTGCTTTGCATAAATTTCTATTTAATTGTGTCTGTTTGTGTCTGCTGTGGTTTTAATTCTGACGCTGAATACATTTTGTGTGCATTAAAGACCATCTCATTATGGAAGCATAAAGCTGGATCAATTCAATTTGAAATGCAATATGCAAAATGGAATATGTAAAATGGCAATGACAGAGGAATATGTGAACATGTTAATGCAGTTCCCTCAGAAAGCATCAATTGTGCAGTATGCAATTTCAAATGTCTTAATAGTGAGTATAAATGCATTTAAAACATCTTGCCATCCATGTTGCATTAACAAATTTAAAAAGTTTAAAAATAATTTTCCTAATTATAATGTGTACACCTGTATATTTAAATTTAATACCAGTGAAGGAAATGGAAAATGGAAATTACATTATTGCTTTTGAATTTTCAATTTGACACCAGGGCCCCACAAGTGTGTTTGCTAGTTTGCGTCCAGCGCCGTTCGCGTTTTCCTGTTCAGCGCCACGTCCTTAAAGGTGCTAAAGAGGATGTTTTGTTTTATACATTTTTGCAATATTACTTGAAACTGTCTTTACTAACTGATAAAAAACTATTTATTAGGTGCACTGAAAGTAATAATATTAATATACATCATCTGTGCACAAGGTACGATCATCGCGTAAACAATTGGCCCTCTGGCTTGTCAATCACTGCCATGACGTTCCTTGTGAGAGACGAGCGCGGCTGCGCGCTCCAGTAACTTTCCACACTCCACAGGCGCCGCATGCAATGTTTTTGTCAGGAGACAGAAGTAACAACTGCAGATTATGAGTTACCTGCGGTGAGTCCAACGCAGAGGACTGAAAGATTGACTGGCCACTTAACAGGTAATTTCAGCAAAACATCACTCGTTGAACTACTCAGTTGAATCAATGTGTTTAATAAGTCAGTGTATTTTACAATGTTACGTATTTTCGAATTGTTCAGCCAAATGGAGTACCTGCTCGGGAAGCTTTGGTGGATTCCTGCTTGTCCCGTAGATGATCTGCTCGCGCGCTTTAACTTCGCGCACGAGCAGATCGGTTTCGTTGTTTGAAAAGCGTTCAGCTTTTCCGCCAAGCACGAGTGCATCTCGCTCTTAAAGGGAATGGGAGATGACACTCTGATTGGTTTATTGAAAGTTACGGCCATTACTCATTAAGAGAATAGGGACAACCCATTTCAAAAATGCGCCCCGGTGCACGGACCATTTTCTGTCGTTAAAATAGCAAAAGTGAATTTGGACACGCCCTGAGTGCACCTGCGCCGTGCGCTTCACACTTTGCGTTTAGATCGTTAAAATAGGGCCCCAGATGTCACACAAATGGCTATATGCGAAATACAAAATCAAATACAGAAATTTTACATATTATAGTGCCCTTTTGTATAATACGTTTGAAATGGAATTTATCCAAATTTATGCTTCCATGTACCATCAATATATAATTTTGTAAGAGTAGTTCTAGCAAAAAAAAAAAAGGATTTTATATCCAGTGAGGCTATTAAACAAAGCATTAAACTAGATGTATGGTAGTATGTAACTAATCAATCTGCTTCGTCTCACTTTCTAATCAAACTTCAGAAACGATTCGCTCAGCTAGTCCTGAGATTATGAGTGAAATCCGAGAGGGAATTTAGTCAGAACAGAACGAGGCTGGACTGCAGAGCAGATGACTCATATGACGGCTGAATGAGTCAGTGTCTCCTCTGCATACTAATAAACAAGTTTACTAATGAAGGGAAATTAGCGCTCGTGTGAAGTTGAGGAAACACCAACACTCTTTCGCCAGCATGCAGCGCTCCGTCCTCCGCAAAAAGGACTTGTTGACAAAGGGAAACATATTTCTGTCGGCACTTCATCAATATTTATGCTCAGACGTTACTGCGTGGTGAAAGCTAGTTGAAGTAATTAGCCGCCACATGGTTCACTTCCACACAAACAGACTCATGTGTGAGTGTGTATGTGTGTGTGTGTGGGAAATGGAGAGAGAGCCAGAGGAAGAGGCATGGTGGTCTGTGAAGTGCTTGAGAGTCGGCATGTGGTGCATTATTGCCCTAATTGCCATGCAGCATATGTTTCTTTAAGCGCACTAAACCTGCCCAACTCTTAGATGACTGCTGAAGCTCGCCTGCCAAACCTCTGCAGGGACACATAGAGCCGCTTGAAACCGGCCAACACAATTCAATCATGTCCTCTCAGATCACTATCAAGGCCGCTGATAACAAAAGGTAAACTGCAGTTACAATAGTTATTCAGCACACAGGATGAGTGTGTGTGTGTGTGTGTACCTACTTAACCATATTTTGGGGACAAATTTGTACCCAGAAGTGAGCTAAACTTGACAAATACTCCCAAAACCTCCTTTTGGGAATGTCCTGATTTGCAATAGAAAGAACAGAAGTATATGCAAACCCATTTAGATAGCAAAGTATGTGTGTGTGTGGCCCGTTTTTTAGGAAATGCATGCTGAACTTTCCAAAAAAAGACATTTTTCCACCTCATGCCTAAAGTACCAGACCGTAACCATCATAAGATGACATTTCCAATGGCTAATTCTTAACTATTATTCACAATACGGTGCTAACCACAAAGAACACACTAGCAACTGCCAAGAAACAACCTAATGTGATAACACAATAAATTGTGCGGATATTTTTGACCAGGCAGTCATACAAAAATGTTTTTCCATAGACATAAGATTTGCGTCATCATCATTCCCTCATTGCATAAAAACATCTCTAATCCCTAAAATGGACAAAGATAAGTGTCCCAGCTAAAAGACCTGTTTCTCTTCTGCTTTGATGTTTAAGAACTGAAACTGTACATTATCAATTGACATGACCGTTGATATATTTTGGATCTGACAAAAGGAGCTTCAGGTTCACTTCAGATATTCAACAGTCTGAAAATGCCAAAAAACCACAGCTGATTAATTGCCTTAAACCAATCAAGTGACTGTCTTCATGAGTGAATCATTGAATTGTTCATTCAAAGGATTCATTCAAAAGCATTGATTCATTAAGAACGAAACAAGCAACTGTCTTTATGAGTGACTCTTTACTTCATTCACTCAACCGATTCATTTAGGAATTTTGATTCGTTCATTCAACCAATCCATTAAAAATACTAGCTGTGTATTTTCTGTTCCCTGGTTCAATATTCCCTACATTAGTCCACTAATATAGTTAACATGAAAGAGTGAATGAAAACGAGTGAGTGAACCCGGTCACTGAATGTGCCAGAAGGGCTGCTGCTTTTGCATAGTTTGTGCTTGCTGTTTAATAATCATTTGAAACTCAGCAATCTGGCAGCTCCATTAGTAATGAAAACATTTATATTGAACTCTGTCATGGAAACTACCATGTATATGCCTTAAATAAACAATATAATGATAGTGCTATTTTGCTGAACCCACAGTTTGGGAAGCGGATGGATGGATGATTCAGCTGCGGGCGCCATCTTCTGGCGAGACGCGGGAATTCATTCGGCATGACCGTCACAGTGCATTAAGGGTATTCTGTAGCTGATGGGTGTACATTAGTTGTACACTCGTTATTGCGGTGCATTGTGAGACTGAATGAGTGCACTCTATAACGTCCACTATGGTTTCGGACACCACTGCAAATGGCTGTCCTCTCAAATAATAGTCCTATTAAAGGCCGATTTCGGACACAGCCACTGATTCATTCAGGAATATTTATTCATTCAGGAATGTTTATTCATTCACACAACCGATACGTTAAAAACACAAATTCATTTAGGTACAAAACTACTGTTTTTATGAGGCAGTCATTGAATCATTCACTCAACCAATTCATTCACCAACACTGATTCATTCAGAAACGCCACTACGGCTTGTTTGAAGCAATTTCACTGTTGAAGCAAAAACAGACCGGATAATATTGTTTCTAAAATATTATCGTCTCACCTGGTAATGAGGCAGCAGTCGTGAATGATGCTGTCTTCCACGTACAGGCCTCTCTCCTCCAGCGCATAGATGGGATGCTGTTCGTGGCTCCAGGACAGTTTGATAGAAGGGTCGAGGTACGAGGCGGTGCACTGTAGGGGCAAACGGTCCCCCCGGAACACCAGCTGCCTCTGGGTGGGAATGAGCTGCAGGACGGGCAGCTCCAGCGGTCCATCTGAGAAACAGACACGATAATGGAGAACAGCGCAAATCAGACGGGTGGTTGACATGAAATAGACATAATAAACTCCACCTGAAACTATTTTTATCAGCATTTCCTTTACAATAATTAGAATCAGCCAAGAAAATACATTTAACCAATAGTCTAAAACTACACAAAACCAGCTGATTAATCACCTGCCACTCACTTTACTTAATCCAATTTAGTGTTACTAATCCTAAAACTGTCAAATTAAGTTTCATAAACATCCATAAAAGTTGCATAAAATTATAACTACCTGAAACTATTTTGAACATCATTTATTTTAAAAGGCTACATGGCATATTTGTTCTTTTGATACATTTTGGAATTTAATTGTCACACTGCAGGATTATTAAAGGTGCCCTAGAATCAAAAATTGAATTTACCTTGGCATAGTTGAATAACAAGAGTTCAGTACAAGGAAATGACATACAGTGAGTTTCAAATTCCATTGCTTCCTCCTTCTTATGTAAATCTCATTCGTTTAAAAGACCTCAGAAGAACAGGCGAATCTCAACATAACACCGACTGTTACGTAACAGTCAGGATCATTAATATGTACGCCTCCAATATTTGCATATGCCAGCTCATGTTCAAGGCATTACACAAGGGCAGCCAGTATTAACGTCTGGATCTGTGCACAGCTGAATCATCAGACTAGGTAAGCAAGCAAGAACAATAGTGAAAAATGGCAGATGGAGCAATAATAACTGACATGATCCATGATATCATGATATTTTTAGTGATATTTGTAAATTGTCTTTCTAAATGTTTCGTTAGCATTTTGCTAATGTACTGTTAAATGTGGTTAAAGTTACCATCGTTTCTTACTGTATTCACGGAGACAAGAGCAGTCACTATTTTAATTTTTAAACACTTGCAGTCTGTATAATTCATAAACACAACTTCATTCTTTATAAATCTCTCCAACAGTGTGTAATGTTAGCTTTAGCCACGGAGCGCTATCAAACTCATTCAGAATCAAATGTAAACATCCAAATAAATACTATACTCACATGATCCGACGCATGCATGCAGCATGCATGACGAACATCCTGTAAAGATCCATTTGAGGGTTATATTAGCTGTGTGAACTTTGTTTACGCACTGTATTATAGTCGAGAGCTCGGGGGGGCAGGGAGCACGAGATTTAAAGGGGCCGCAGCCTGAATTGGTGCATAGTTAATGATGCCCCAAAATAGGCAGTTAAAAAAAATAATTAAAAAAAAAATCTATGGGGTATTTTGAGCTGAAACTTCACAGAGGGGACACCTTACACTTATATTACATCTTGTAAAAACTGGTTCTAGGGCACCTTTAAAATCAACTAGTGAAGACTAAACGATTTTTTAAAATGTTGATCAGTTACAGGACCTTCAATACACATTCATTTTCATACAGTACATCTAAACTAAAATTATGCTAATTAAAAAGATATCTTTATTTTCCAATAAAATGACAAGCAATAAACATGCTATTAATCATTAACATAATGAAATACAGTATATCATTTTGTTGAGCAGATATACAAAAAAAAAACAAAAAAAATAAAAATAAAATAAAATAAAGAAAAAGAAAAAAAAAAGGAACATGAGATCTATATGAGATCATCATATACAATATTGGCCAAAAGTGATTTAACCATCATATTAAATAATCAATTAAACCATCATATATATATATATATATATATATATATAATATTTGAATAAAGAGTGAAGAGTCAATTTTCTCAGTCCAGACATCACTTTTGGCCACTACTGTAAATAACCCAAAAGCTTCACAGATCTAGTGCATCTTAATTATGTGTCAGATATATTTGTAAACTTTGCACTGTAGAAAAATTCATTGCAATTAGCTATTACAACTTTAAAAATAGAATATTTTTTCTGGATTTAACTTGAGATAACAAATATCCAAGCTACAACTTTATTTTTTGAGTCAACTTAAAATTTTAAGACAGCACTAATACTTACTATTTTAAGTTGAAACAACTTTTCTATTTTGTTACAGTGTACTCTGACGCTGTGTTGAAGGGGTTGCTCTGTGCCTCGGACACGGTCATCTCATATGACTGGACTCTCATCTTGAGCTCTGATCAGATTAACCACTCCTGCTGGAATGACCCTCTCCACAACTAACTTTATAATGACCCTCTCTGTTTACCCGACTCAGACTCCTCATGACTCAAGACTGACTCACCATCTGACAGACTCAACTGGATTAAAATAGTCAGACAGTTAAATGGACGCAGCCTGAAGCAAAAAATTAGATGGTGTTTTTCTTCAAATATCTTGTGGTTTTATAATGCCATATGACACAATCTGGCTCATTTCTGGACTTTTATGTCAAGCAAAGTGAACAAAATGAGTGCAAATTAATTTTAGCTTATGAGTGTGCGTGTGGGTAAGAGCTTGTGGGTGTGTGTTTGTGTGTGCGTGAATGTGTGCATGTGTGTGAGTGTGTGTGTGTGTGTGTGTGAGTGTATGTGTGTGCGTGAATGTGTGCATGTGTGTGAGTGTGTGTGTGTGAGTGTATGTGTGTGCGTGAATGTGTGTGTGTGTGTATGTTTACTTTACAGAATGTAGTGAAATCTGACAAAACATCCTCTGAGAACGTGAAACATCCTCAAAATTAAAAAAAAAAAAAAATCATATGACAAATGTTTTTAGTAAACTTTACAATAAGTTTCCATTTAACATTAGTGAACTACATTAGTAACATGAACTAACATTAAAAATATGCATAAAGCATTTATTAATCTTAGCTCATGATAATTTTAGCATTTACTAATACATTTTTAAAATCAAAAGTTGTATGTTAATATAATTTATTGTTAATACATGAACTAACAGCGAACAGCTGTTTTGCTACAGTAAAATTAAAATGAATTAATTATTTTTTTTTTTTATTTAATTCATAAAAAGTAATTTTTCTGTTGCAGTTTATCTAAACAAGGCTGTTGTGTTTTATGGAAATGCATGTGATATTTGCAGCACTTTAACCGGTGCGTCCCTCTCTGAATCTACACATCTTTCGTGCCTTCTTCAGGCACTCTTGGGCAAATGAAAGAGCGTGGGGATTGTTCTGGCCCCTGAGCAGCCCACGGCAGCTCCTCCAGACCGCAGACACACCAGCAGCAGCTCTGAGCCAAAGTAAATTAATCAGTCGGCCCCAGGGCCGCATATATCAGTACAGTACCGCTCCTGAGAGACAAGGCCAGCAGAGGCTGCTGTGGATCCCAGCGGAAGAGCACCTGATCTGGGCAGAGGGACGCCGTCATGCCGCCTACCCACCCTGGAGGACGAGACACAACCACTAATAAAGTAGGGTGAGTCTGTGTGTAATTACACTGGGCTTCTGCTCCATCTGCTACTCATCACAACAGCAGGGAATAACAAATAAAAGAGACAAAACGTGTCAAAGAATGAAAGAGAGATGGAGAGACTAGTGCTAAACTAAATTTAAAAGACTTAAAAATGTTGCCTTGGCAACTAACTGAAATGAAACTAATTAATGAAGTTAATAAAGTAAAATTAAGTAAAAATGAAATAAAAAAAATATTGAAGCTAACAACAGGGTTCCCACTCTTTCATGAACACCAGATTCAAGGACTTTCAAGGACTTTTTCAAGCACGGTTTATTTTATATCAAGCACCTATCAAATTCACATATAGAGCGTCATGAAAGACCTCTTGCAGTACTTAACATTTTAATCATCCTATTGCATTTGCATCCATTTTAACCCGGAAGAGGAACAGAATCATTCATACATTAATTTTGGAAACATATTAAAACTGTTTGCAGCTTTCTTATCCCTAATGTTAACAATTATTCCATACTAGTTTTGGTTTTCATTTTTTATGAATCATTACTTGAGTAAAAACATAATATATTATAAAAATACACTTTGCTTAAAGTCAGAATATATACAATATATTATAGTTCACGAGTTCACATATCCATAAAATTAAATAGAGTAAAGTTATGCATATTTTGCGTGCTATCCTGGGAGAGGGCTCCGAGCTCGAAATTGTGGCCCGAACCCAGAGTACTCCCCCCGGTGTGGTAAAAGTAGATAGAACTAGAAGTGAGGAGATGGGGTGGAGGAGGGATGCTGATAAATTACAGGTGGATGCTGCACATTGGTGGTGGTTGAGGAGATTCCCCCTACTATATGTAAAGTGCTTTGAGTACCCAGAAAAGCGCTATATAAATGTAACAAATTATAAACTCTCAGATGAACAGAGGTAAATCTGATGAATTTATACCTCTTGACAATGGTTGAGTTAACTGAATGCTCTCCACCTGTGCTAATTAGGTTATCTGAACTTGCTCCTCCCAAACTTTGTTAATAAAACATCATAAGCTTGCAATTCTGAGAAAAGAAAGTCAGAATTGAGAGATATAAATGAGCACTTCTGAGAAAAATCAGAATTGCAATTTATATATCACAATTCTAAAGCTACTGTATTTAAAAAAAAAAAAAAAAAAAGGAAATTCTGTCATTATTTACTCTCCGTAGAAGTTGTTTAAAACCTGAATACATTTCTTTCTTCTTTTTTTTAAGAAAGTTTGTAACCAAACAGCTGGTCCCCAGTGAGTTCCATAGTAGGAAAGAAAATACTATGTCAGGGGGTACTAGCAAATGTTTGGTTACCCACGTTCTTCAAAATATGTTCTTTTGTGTTCAGCACAAGACAAATTAATACAGGTTTGGATCAACTTTAGAGTGACAGAATTTCATTTTTGGTTGAACTATCCCTTTAAGGACATGTTGCAGCATTTGCTGTCTTTTCCTTTAAGGCTCTTGCGCGCACTTAATATATTGACACGGATTCGATTTTCTCTCAACTGTTGAACTTTACGCTTAACCGACGGTGTAAACCTTGTGTGTATTGACAGTATTAGCAGAATAAGATGCGAATGATAACTTTGTCTAGCAAATGCAGTGTTTGACAGGGTTTAGAGTGTGTGCGCTTCGGCTCAGAAAAGCCAGTGTTAGACGAGCATGCAGATAAAATGTTTAACCGGCAAGGCTTTAAAACGCATGCAAATAATAAACTTTTGTGATTGTGAATAACTGCAGTGTTCCGTGAGTATAACTCTACCACTGTGTTAACATGAATGTATGTCGCTTTGTACTACACAGTTTGTTGAGACAGAGGCAGATCGTGGAGACCTTTTAATCATCCAGGATTAAAATCCCTATAAAAATTTTCATTTCGGACACAGTAAGTGTCACAGCTCAAATGTCCAAACCCCGCCTAATAACAAGCAATGGGAAGTACCGCAATGGAAAACACTCGGAAACTGATTGTAAAATAGTTTTCCAAAACAAATATACTAGGACTAAGAGGGGCATCTTATAATAAATTTTCACAAAATTTATTTCAAATTTAATTCAAGCACTTTCAAGGACCAATATTTGTTTTCAAGTACTTTCCAGGCCTTGAATTCAGAAAGCTACTTTCAAGGCGCGTGGGAACCCTGTAACAAGAAATGTTAAAAACTAATAAAAATGACAAAAGCACATAAAAATAAACACTATAATGGTATTTATAATACTAATACTAAACAGTTAAACTAAAACTGAAAATAAAAATTAAATGCAAAATTAAATAAAAACAAAAACTACATTCAAAATATTATTAAATAATATACTAGTATATAAATAATACTAAAATGACAATGGACTGTAGCAAAGCTACTCTGAAACTGTAAAGCTTACCACCCTATAACTACACAAACTATATGTAGTTAAACTAAAGCTTTTGAGAAACCGTTTGGAAAAGTAGTTAGTTAACAGTTAACTAACAAAGAAGCTGAAGCTGTTTAAGGGGAAAAAATCTCTGATTACAAAATGTCTAGAACCACTAGATGATGTCATGATCTTTGCCATCAGATCAGTATTTATGCGGAACAGAAACAAATATAGCTGCAAGCAGCAATTACGGGGCCAAGCAAAAAAACGACACAAGAAGCCAGCCAACATGGCTGTGAGCATCAGACCAACTGCAATAATGAGCAATTAAAGACCCATTAAGATAATTTTAGTCAAAAGAGCTGAAAAATGATCAAAAATGAGGATTTACTGGTTCATCACTTTCGACCAATAGGTGGCGCTGTGACCAAATTAATGTAGTATGGTCAAAGTGACTGATGCAAAGTTTGATGTCAATATGTCAAAGCATTGCAGAGATATAGCTTCAAGACTGGGTTTTGCATCATCATTCATTGCTCCGGTATACAAAAACGGTTTGATGTATCGACTTGAAATCCATAACTTTTTGTCAGCATGGTCTGAAGATGATACGGTTCGATTTTGGTGAAAATCGAAGCAACAGTCTAGGAGGAGTTCGAAAAAGTAGGTTTTTAAAGAAAAACAATATGGCGGACAGGAAGTTCAGCCGACTATGGCAAATTTGATATCTGTGTTCTCGGCATGACCCAAGGAATCAACTGAGACCAGTTTCAATACAATGAGTTAAAATAGTCAAAAGTTATTAGCATTTTTGTAAATTTTGTTATAAGTTTTGACCACAAGGTGGCTGGTCCGAAACTTCTCAGGCTCCTTCAGGGCATTGTGCTGATGACCCATGTCCGATATGGGAAAATTGGTTATCATTCGACTCGGCATGATGCCCTGAATCCAACGAGACCAAATTTATGATTTTTGGACAAAACCATCAGAAGTTTTAAGCAAGAATATCCATTTTTCATGATGCCTCAGGTCATGCTTGTGATGACATGTACAAAGTTTGGTCTGAATACGATAAAGCGTTGCAGAGATACAGCCTTATGTCTATTTTCACAAGCACTACGTACAATTCGTTCGCGCGTTTTACAAAAACGCTGTGAGGAATCGACTTGAATTCCATAACCTTTTGTCGGCATGGTCTGAAGATGATCTGGTTCAATTTTCATGAAAATCAGAGTAACAGCCTAGGAGGAGTATGAAAAAGTATGTTTTTTGAGAAAATTCTAAATTAATTTTCAGAATTTAGTTTCTAACCCTTACGGTTGCGCTAGAGGGATTGAGTTAGAGACTCCAAATTTACTACGGACGAAGGTCAGACTGTCCTCTAACTGTGTGCCAAATTTCACAACTGTCCCACAAGCGGTTCTATGGGTTGCCATAGACTTCAAGAGTGGAAGAAGAAGAAGAAGAATCAAAAATAAAAAGAATGGAAACAGATACAATAGGTGCCTCCACACCTTCGGTGCTTGGCCCCTAATAAGGGTGGGGGCATTAAACTTGAACAGATACACATACACTGAACATAACTAATAAAATTAGCAAATGAATGTTTTTGAACCAGTTTACTGAAATGAAACATCTGAGTGAACCGAATCACTAAAATGAATCATACTTCTCTGATATACAGGCAAGAATCAGTAGTGCTCCTAACATGAACAGCACTATATGATGCCTATGTAGTGTGTCTTAAACAAAGGTAGCTGCCTATGTAGACTGAAGGACGCACACTAGGTTTTGGAACAGAGCGTAATGATGGTTCCCATTCAGTCGGTCACGTTCGACGTACGTCGGACAGACCGACGAATAGGAATCTCGCTAGAGAGGCCAATCTACTTCGAGTGTAACTAAACGAGCCAATGCACATTGGCATGCAATCATATGCATCAGCTGCTCGCCTCGCAGCGCGGGTATATAATGAGCAGCAGGTGCGTTGCATCTTCAGCTTTTCGCTTCGGAGCCGAACGGTGTTTGTTCCTGTTCTCTGCAAGCGAGTGTCTGCTAGAAGACGAGTCAAGCTTTTGGTTGAACTTCTCTTTTTTTTCCGAGTGCGGGCGAACAGCACAGCAGCGGGGTCGACGTCCTCTCTTTTCTGTTTCGTTTGCCGTTTTTGAGCAAATAGCTGTTTGACAGCGTCAGAAGGCTGTTCTCACGGCCGGTACGGTGCGCTTTTGAGCGCTGAAAAGCCGTTTTTACGGCTGGTAAGAGTGAGCGCCTTCAAAGAGAGAGAAAGCACATGACAGGCTGCACACAATCCCTGTCTGTGTTGCGGTGGCCGTTCCCCTGCGTGCTTCAGCACTTCTAAAAGAGTAAAGTCCCTGAAAGAGCTTACACAAGTAGATTCGCGTCTTTTTAAAGACGACATCCTACTTGTGTTTCTGGATGCGATCGTTCCTGTCCTCACTGACGGCCACGATCACCGTTTCGCATGTCTGGGCGCGTGCTGAAATGATGTTCGTGGGTGTTCATGTTTTCATATGAGAACATGATCACGTCGACACGCCGGTCGTGACTCTTCTTTCTCCGGGAAGCTTGAGTCCCCTCTGTTGTTGGCCAGCTGCCGCTTGTGTGTAAAAGCACAGCCGCGGCTCTGCCCGACACTCTGGGAGACCGCGGAGATCAGCGAGAGCAAACCTCTCGCTCCTCTGCGTGTCGTGTGCCGTCGAGCTGCCGGGCTGCAGCCGAGCTTGTCACGGCAACCCAGCGCTCGCTCGGCGCTCTAGATGCGCGGTTCCCTTGCGTAATCTCCATTGTAGCGCCCTCTCTGGTGCACCAGAAGAGGTCTACTTTGCTGATATGGCTTGGGTGACATGAGGTTGAGGGGTTCCTTCGGGGAACCAACCCCCTAGGGCCCCTCCCTCTCTAGCGCATTGCAAGCTGTGCAGTTTCTGGATTGGATTGCTGGTCCTTTTCATAGGGGAACCTAGCATTTCATTCAGAGCTCCAGCTGAGGGACAGACGTCGATTGCAGCATCGGAGAGAGTGCTGTTATGCTCTGGAAATGAGGGTGACGCTGCCCACTGTAATGGTGTGTGCTTATGCTGACTCAGATTCAGAGTTTACAGCCATGCTTTCCTGGGTCTTCCAGATGTGCATGGAAAACTTGGCAGTATGGGGGTATATTGGTGCCATAAATATGGAATGCCAAAGGTGCCAATCTGCATAAGTTTTTCCTCTCTCACTACCCTCTTGGATGGGGTGGCTGTACACAGACCACACCCACCCTGCATGTGAGGCCAAGGCACTCTTTTTGCATGAGGGTAGTTCTGTGCTGGGGTTGAGCTGCGCTTGTTGACTAACCGTGATCAAAGTCACGGCGCAGGCCCTCAGCCAGACGATGTCCACCTCCGTGGTCCAGAAGTGCCCCCTGGCTTACCTTGTGAGGTGTGAGAGGTTGTCAAGCTAAATGCTTTCTCAATGCTCCCATCTTACGAGGTGGCCTTTCGGTGACACTGTCGAGGACTGAGCCCAGCGGTTCTCCTCAGTTAGTAGCGGATAGGGAGCTTCCCATGACAAACCATTGAGTTCCTCTTGGGCCGCCCCTCAGTCTGCTCGTCGCCAAGGGTGTCGTCCCCTGCAAGAAACTCCGGCCCAGCAGGCTCTGCTGTATCCATTGCGGGGAGATGACGCCTCCCGTCTCTGCAGCTGTTTAACTGGTTGGTGAGAATCACCCCTGAGACGGGCGACCCAGAGATGGGTGGGGCTGCTCTTCCACCCCTGGAGGAGGGCCAGGTGGTAAATCCTTTATTGGGTTTGTTTCTGTTCCGCCACTGACCCAAGAGGCAGCGGTACCCAAATTTTAAAGAGCAGTTCCTCCATTTCCAGGTCTGAAGAGGGTTTGGAGAGCAGTGGGAGGAGAAAACCTCACCACTCTCATCCCCCTCTTCTGTCGCCAGTGGACAGCAGCGAGCAGCGGGCAGCCAAAGCCTCGACTGCTCCCTCTGTCCATCCGTGGAGCCAGGTAAGTGTTGCCTAGCACACTGTGACGCCGCTTCGGGCCGCCTCACAAAGAGAGCCCCCGAGCCGCGTCCCTGTGTTCCACCTCGCTGCCCTGCTGCGGGTACACCGGTGGTCCCTTTGGTCCTGCTTGTACGGTCTCTGCGAGCCGGGTTAGCGCTCCCCAGTCCGTCTCGCTGGCTCCTTCGGACCATCAGGGTCGGCTTTGCGATTCAGTTCGCCCGGCTCCCCCCCCCAAGTTCAGGGACGTCCTCTTCACTACAGTGAAAGATGCCGATGCCCCTGTCCTGCGTGCGGAGATCGCAGTCCTACTGGCGAAGGACGCGATAGAGCCGGTCCCTCCAGCCGATTTGAGGTCGGGGTTCTACAGCCCCTACTTCATTGTACCCAGGAAAAGCGGCGGGTTACGACCGATCTTGGACCTGCGAGTTTTGAATCGGAGCCTCCACAAGCTACCATTCAAAATGCTCACGCAGAAACGCATTTTCGAGTGCATCCGTCCCCGAGATTGGTTTGCAGCGATTGACCTGAAGGACGCGTACTTCCATGTTTCAATTCTTCCGCGACACAGGCCATTCCTGAGATTCGCGTTCGAAGGTTGAGCATATCAGTACAGAGTCCTACCCTTCGGGCTGGCCCTGTCTCCCCGCGTCTTCACGAAAGTCGTGGAGGGAGCCCTTGTTCCCATGAGAGAACGGGTGTTCGCATTCTCAACTATCTCGACGACTGGCTCATTCTAGCACAGTCCCGGGATCAGTTGTGCAAACACAGGGATTTGGTGCTCAGACACCTCAGCCAGTTGGGGCTTCAGGTCAACTGGGAAAAGAGCAAACTCGCCCCGGTGCAGAGGATCTCTTTCTCGGTATGGAGTTGGATTCGGTCGAGCAGATAGCACGCCTCACAGAGGAACGTGCTCGGTCAGTGTTGAACTGCCTGAATACATTCAATGGCAGGACAGCGGTCCCACTGAAGTTCTTTCAGAGGCTCCTGGGGCATATGGCGGCTGCTGCGGCTGTAACACCGCTCGGTCTGCTTCATATGAGACCGCTTCAGCACTGGCTTCATGGCCGAGTCCCGAGATGGGCGTGGCAGCGCGGCACATTCCGGGTGCCAATCACTCAGGAGTGCCGCCGAACCTTCAGTCCGTGGTCGGACCCCTTGTTTCTTCGGGCAGGAGTGCCCCTAGAACAGGTGTCCCGGCATGCTGTGGTGTTCACAGATGCTTCTGCCACCGGCTGGGGTGCCACGTAATACGGGCATGCAGTCTCAGGGGTTTGGACGGGACCCCATCTGCATTGGCACATCAATTGCCTCGAGTTGCTGGCAGTACGCCTTGCTCTGAGCCGCCTCAAAGGCCTGCTTCAGGGCAAGCATGTACTGGTCCGTATGGACAACACTGCGACCGTTGCGTACATCAACCGTCAAGGTGGTCTACGCTCCCGTCGCATGTCACAACTCGCCCGCCATCTCCTCCTGTGGAGTCGGAAGCATCTGAGGTCGCTTCGCGCCATTCATGTCTCCGGTGTGCTCAACCGTGTGGCCGACGAGCTATCACGAGCTGCGCTGCCAGGAGAGTGGCGACTCCACCCCCAGGTGGTTCAGCTGATCTGGAGGGAATTCGGAAAGGCTCAGGTAGACCTGTTTGCCTCACCAGAAACCTCCCACTGCCAGTTGTTTTACTCTCTGACCGAGGGGACACTCGGGACAGATGCACTGGCTCACAGCTGGCCCCGGGGCCTGCGCAAATATGCGTTTCCCCCAGTGAGCCTACTTGCACAGACCCTGTGCAAAGTCAGGGAGGACGAGGAGCAGGTCTTGTTAGTTGCGCCTTACTGGCCCAACCGGACCTGGTTCCCAGAACTCTCACTCCTCGCGACAGCCCCTCCCTGGCCCATCCCTCTGAGGAAAGACCTTCTTTCTCAGAGACGGGGCACTCTTGGCACCCGCGTCCAGACCTCTGGAAACTCCATGTCTGGTCCCTTGGACGGGATGCGGAGGTTCTAGGTGACTTACCCCCTGAGGTACTTAACACCATCACTTCGGCACGTGCACGGTCTACGAGACGTGCTTACGCCTCCAAAGTGGAACCTGTTCGTCGAGTGGTGCTCTTCTCGCCGGGAAGACCCCCGAAGATGCTCGATCAGAGTCGTGCTTTCCTTCTTGCAGTAGGGTTGGAGCGTAGGCTGTCCCCCTCCACCCTCAAAAGTCCATACTGCTGCTATATCCGCTTACCACGACCACTTAGATGGCAAATCTGTTGGTCAGCACGACCTGGTCATCAGGTTCCTTAGGGGGCGAGACGGTTAAATCCTTCTCGTCCCCTCTCCATACCCTCTTGGGACCTCACTCTGGTGCTGAGAGCACTTCAGATTGCTCCCTTTGAGCCTTTGCTGTCAGTAGACTTAAAGATTCTGTCTATGAAGACTTTGCTGCTGGTGGCATTGGCCTCCATCAAGAGGGTAGGGGACCTGCAGTCATTTTCGGTCGACGAATCGTGCCTGGAGTTCGGGCCGGGTGATAGCCACGTGGTACTAAGACCCCGGCCTGGCTTTGTGCCCAAGGTTCCTACCAGTCCCTTCAGGGACCAGGTGGTGAGCCTGCAAGCGCTGCCCTCGGAGGAGGCAGACCCAGCCCTGGCTTTACTCTGTCCAGTCCGCGCTTTGCGACTGTACATAGACAGAACCTAAAGCCTCAGGACCTCAGACCAGCTCTTGTCTGTTATGGAGGCCAGCAGAAGGGAAAGGCTGTCTCCAAGCAGAGGATGGCCCACTGGATAGTGGATGCCATCGCCCTGGCTTACCAAGCTCAGGGTGTGCCCTGCCCGCTCAGGTTGCATGCTCACTCCACGAGAGGTGTCGCATCCTCCTGGGCGCTGGCTCGTGGCGCCTCGCTGACAGACATTTGTAGAGCTGCGGGCTGGGCGACACCTAACACGTTCGCTAGATACTATAGCCTTCGTGTCGAGCCGGTCTCCTCCCATGTTCTCGCCACAGGTCAGAGGCACGGAGAGGCCCCGGCTTAGTGTCGGCTTGCTGCGCTACATGCGCTTCTTTTCTCCAGAGAGTCCCTACAAGGCAGACCCTGTCGAGTCCTCCGATATCCCTTCGGCAGCCGACGTGGCGGAGCCGGCCTGGCGCCAGGCCTATACTCCGTTGTATCCTTGAGAACCGGGTTTAGGCTGGGTTCCATATGTGTGACCCTACGGGGATCCCATATGGTTGGTTCCACGGTTGCTCCTAAACGAAGCCCGTGTCTTTCCCTCTGGGAGAACCTACCCTTCATCGGGTTGGAGTCACCCCAGCTCTTCCATATGTAGCACAGCCCTACAGGGTTAGTCCATATGTACTTCTCCACATAACTCCTTCGGGGAAGGATGTGGCTTCCGCAGCGTTCCTTTCCCAGCGAAGGGTACGCTTCCCAGCGTTATCCAATAGTCTCACTGAATGGGTTTTGGGGAACAGCAGTGATCGACTCTCTCTGTGTTAGCCCTGTCCCACCATCCTCAGGCAAGGGGTTCAGGTGGCTTGCAACAGAGCGCTGGAAGGGGGCAGCTCCTGTGGCGCTTTGGTAGGGATTCCTATTCGTCGGTCTGTCCGACGTACGTCGAACGTGACCGACTGAATGGGAACGTCTCGGGTACAAAGGTAACCCTCGTTCCTGAAGGAGGGAACGGAGACGTACGTCCCGTCGCCACAGTCGCTGTACCCCGCTGATGCTGCCGCCTATCCGGTTCGGCTCCTCAGCGAAAACCTGAAGATGCAACGCACCTGCTGCTCATTATATACCCGCGCTGCGAGGCGAGCAGCTGATGCATATGATTGCATGCCAATGTGCATTGGCTCGTTTAGTTACACTCGAAGTAGATTGGCCTCTCTAGCGAGATTCCTATTCGTCGGTCTGTCCGACGTACGTCTCCGTTCCCTCCTTCAGGGAACGAGGGTTACCTTTGTAACCGAGACGTTTCTGAAACACACTGCCAATGTAAACTGTACATGTAATAAACGTCCCGAGAGCGCTTCTGTTAGTGATCTTATGTTTCAATAATACTTCACCCAAACACACAGCACAGCGCGCTACAGAAAACCACACAGACATAATGAGCGTCAAACTGAGCCTTGGGACGGCGGATCCAGTGGATGAGTGAGCTGGCATGAGTTTTAGTGTGCTACTGAAGCTCTGTGAAAATAACTGCTGTAATTCTGTAAAAGATGATTCCAGCGGTGCCAAAAATCACAAACACTCTCTGCAGTGCGAATACGTAGAGTAATGCTGGCAATGCACTTATATGAAACGTGCCAATTCATTTAAACTACACGTACCTCTGTATGACACACAGCATTATGAGCTGTTCTGTTAACATAAAATAAAGCAATAAGCCACAAGGGCCATGAGATACAGATACTTAAGTTTAACAACACGTCTGTCAGAATGTACAGCACAAAATAGCATATTAAATCATCCATCTAAAGCATTTTTAAATATTTACATCTATTTACAGCTTATATACAGTATATTATATTTTACACAAGGTTCATCCAAAATGATCTCAGAGTTGGGACTGTTTTCTAACATTACATTTTTGTCCATTAATCAATGCAAATTTACTGCAACTCCAGCTATGCAAATGAGGCTTATTGTGAATTGCATGCCAAAATAACGCACCAACAAACGCATAATTCAGAATTCATTCTTAGTAAATAAAAAAAAATGTGGGTGTGTTATATTATATATATATATATATATATATATATATATATATATATATATATATATATATATATATATATATATATATTTTTTTTTTTTTTTTTTATAAAAATTATAAAAATATTTTCAACAGTAAAATTTTAATAATTGTATTTTTTTTATTTAATTAATAAAAATAAATCTTTCTGTTGCAGTCTATATGAACTATGCAAACATCAGCTATGCAAATGAGGATCATTGTGAATTGAATCGGGTTTGTGGTTTACCTGATTTTCATTTAGCGAATTTGAGTGAACTGCATGCTAAAATAACACACAACTAGAGATGCACCAATACTAAATTTCTCTGCCGATACCGATAGCCGATGATTCAGAATGATATGCATTTCAACTGTATTTCAGCGGTTAAAACACAGATTAGTGATTAGATGAGGCATGATACATTCTGGTAAGTTATACTGTATCTTTCAATGTACCTTTTGATGTTCATGCATGTTTTTTGAGACATAACTATTAATGTGGAAGAAAAGACTCATGCTCCATGCTGCCACTTGCTCTACAACGATGTCACGTCACATTTAAGAGCATCAGCATGTATTGTTTAAATTTTGTGATAAAATGGACAGAATTTGAAAACTGAGACTTTGTTTCTTATCTGGAGTAACAAAGCAAAGAGCTCTTTGTTATTGGATGGGAAACGCTAAACAAATAATGTTTGATGTAGCAAAAACCTGGCAACCCTGGCTTGAACTACGGGTGATTCATATCATCAAAAAGAGCTAAATTCAACACAAAAAATTAGCTAAATTCCTCCCCTTTTGATTGACAGATATAATTGGCCCTGATAATTGGCTCTTTTTAAACATAATAATATTAGCTTTTATTGGCAGATACTGATTGTTGGCCGATATATCTGTGCATCTCTACACACAACACATGCAAAGTTTGCATAATTCTTGTGGGGATGTTTTTGCACTATTTTATTATTATTATTTATTTATTTTTATTTTTCAAAAAATGCAAAAAATAAAGGTTTGCAAATGTAAAATCTAAATAAATATTTGTTATTTCATATAATTTATTAAAATTAATCTTGCAGTCTATATAAACAAGTCTATTCTATTAACATTTTTTTTTTACTTTAGAGGAGATGTACTTGCAGGACATGTATTTGCAGCACTTTACATTGCAAAAAAAGATTTTTAGAGTTGGATCTCTAAAATCATTACATTTTCGTCCAATGGTCAATGCAAACTTCAGCTATACAAGTAAGGCTTATTATAAATTGAATCGGATAAACACAAAAGTGTGGGCGTGTTTGTGCATCACCTGTTTGCCTAATTCCTTTAGTGAATCGCATGGTACAATAATACACACAAAAACAACGTCATCAGTGGGCATAATTGACTCTTACTAAATTCCTACGTAAATTTTATCACTCAAGATAATAAAATTCACCAAATATATATTTAATCTATTTACATTATTATAGCATTGCAGAGTAATATTGTGTCAAGTCTTACCACAGGTGAGCTGGTGTTCCTGAAGGCTGCGGAGCTCCAGTCCATGTAGACGGCTCGGATACACACATACGGATTCGTTGCCCACACGCACAGACTGAATCCTGACCCACGACAACAACCAGCGCAGCTGACAATCACAGAACAGATAGTCTGTGCCTATGCTCCTGAAAACACACAACAATAAGCTTTAAAAAAAATCATTCATATTCAGTAATATTATCAATTTAATGCACTGAAACAATTAGATGAGAAGAGAATTTGAACTAAACTGAGTAACAACACTAACTTTGCAACAATGACACTGTTATTGCACTGAACTGAATCAACATTTAACTGAAGTGATCTGAATAATGACACTATTGTCTTCTTAGAGCTGAAATTTAATGTTTCATAATTGATGAATTCTATAACATTATCTTTGTGGGGTTTTTTATGCAATATCCCAAAATTTTCATCAGAAACGTGTGTGGGAACTCATTTTTGCAGTTTAGCTTCAATTATTGTTCATCTTGGACTGGAAAGAGAATTTTGAGCTCTGAAACGTTCAGTAGTTTTTTCAAAGTACAATCAAATCATGACCCATTTTAACAGATTTACACGTACAAAACAGTGCAAATCTTACAGCGCTCTGAGGGAAGGCACGTGTGTGAAAAGCCCCTCCGGCAGTGTGGAGAAAATATTCCCAGACAGGTTCCTGAAAGACACACAGACGTTACACAAAAACCTCTAAGACAATTCATGCCAAGGCATTAAAACACAACTAGAACATAAATTATTAGCGATAAACAGCTCCAAGTGCTCATAAGAAAGAGATAAAGATATATATACACAGAGAGAGGGAGAAAGAAAGCGCACTCACAGTTTGGAGAGGCGGCCAAGGTCAAGAAACATATCAGCAGAGAAGCAGCCAATCCTGTTGCTGGAAAGATCCCTGAGGAAACACACACACAGACACAGACACACAGACACACACACACACACACACACCCACAGTCTGTCAGCTGAGATAAATGATCTGACATCAAACACCAGCATCAAAACCTTCAAACTGGATTCTGAATATATGAAGATCTGTGTGAATGTTTGAGCATAAACACTCCTGGATCCATTTGGATTTGATTTAGTTATTTCTTTCGATACCAGTGTTGGCCTTTCCTGACCTGACCTCTGGATCAGCGAGATTACTAAACAACACATTAACCCAGACACAAACACATAAACAACTTCACAGAATAGAAAAATCTAATTCTTCCCCGTTCAAAACTCACTGCAATAACTGGTTGTTGCCAAGGCGTTACTATGCAGTTGTTGTGGTGATCTAATTGCTCAGGGGGTTGCTAAAGCTTTACTATGCATTTCCTGTGGTTATCTAATGGTTTTAAAGCATTACTCAGGTGGTTGCCAAGGCTTTACTATGTAGTTGCTGTAGTGATCTAATGGTTTTGAAGCATTGCTCAGGTAGTTGCCAAGGCATTGGTATCCAGTTGCTATGGTGACCTAATGGTTTTAAAGCATTGCTTAGGTGGTTGCCAAGGGGTTACTATGCAGTTGCTGATCTAATGGTTTTAAAGCATTGTGCAGGTGGTTGCCAATGCATTATTATGCAGTTGCTATGGTGATCTAATGGTTTTAAAGTATTGCCCGGGTGGTTGTCAAGGTGTTATTATGCAGTTGCTATGGTGACCAAATGGTTTTAAAGCATTGTGCAGGTGGTTGCCAAGGCATTATTATGCAGTTGCTATGGTGATCTAATGGTTTTAAAGTGTTGCCCGGGTGGTTGTCAAGGTGTTACTATGCTGTTGCTGTGGCGATCTAATGGTTTTAAAGCCTTGTTCAGGTGGTTGCCAAGGTGTTACTATGAAGTTGCTATGGCGATCTAATGGTTTTAAAGCATTGCTCATGTGGTTGCCAAGGAATGACTGGTTTTAAAGCATTACTCAGGTGGTTGAAAAGGTGTTGTCATGCAGTTACTATGGTGATCTAATGGTTTAAAGCATTGCTCAAGTGGTTGCCAAGGCATTGCTATGCAGTTGTTGTGGTTGCTCAAGTAGTTGCCAAGGCGTTGCTATGCAGTTGATGTGGTAATCTAGCATTGCTCAGGTGGTTGCCAGAATGTTCTGTTATTAAAACCTCTTTAATATCTCTTTTAATAAAGATTAAATGGAGAGCAAATTGAGTCTTATGTTGAAGTCTCCTGCTTCTCATGAGAAACAGACCCCAGTAATCTCACATGTGTCTCCTCTAGAGTTTCAGAAGATCTCAACAATGTCTCAAATCGTGCTCAGATCTCAATATCTGGAATCAAAATGAAAACAATATAAACTCAATATGAACATTTCTCATCAAATTCTTCCTAGCAGGGTTATTTTAGAATTATGTATTTGCTATTATAGTATTACATTAATATTCTTACTATTCACTTTTATTTTCATACTTTATTTCAGTTAGTTGCCTTTTCTAACTTTCATTTAAGTTTTTTAAATTGAAGTGTTACATCTAATATTTATATTGGATTTATATATATATTTTTTTTTTACTTTTTTATTTGATTTTAAATTTATGTCAGCTTAATCATTAAAATCATTTTTAAGTTTTAGTTAACAATAATAGCACTTCTTCCAAGACCAAATGATCTGACTATTATATGATTATGTGAAATATTGATTCCTTTCTATATTTTTATTTCTGCTGTTAAATTAGCGGGAGAAACATCTGAGACAGAGTTTACATTAAACACAACCGAGTCTCCATTAAATCACTCGAGCAATGAAAGTGCAACCACTGAGCACCCGGTTTCTGCATCCATAAATGACCCGGTTACTCTTTATCAGGCACATTTCATCTAAAGAGACGTTCACTGAGGTAACGGGACCCTTGAGGAAAATAAGGGTTAAGTGCTTTAGGAGCTGGACTCTAATCTTAGTAACTCGCCAATTACTCCTACTTGAGACTGAACCCACGACCGGCGCAGATCCTGAGCGTTTGGCAACCGCAGCGACGAACCTCCAGTGATACGAACAAACCTTCCATTCAATAACTCGACGTGAAGCATAACTCGGCAGCTGTGGTGTGTTGTGTGTGTGGTTTCATGCCCGCTGTAATGAGAAACATGCGCTGCTGCGGTGCAGTGGGAGCGGTTCAGTTCAGTGCTGTAATCATCGGTTGCGAGCTCTTAAATTAGACCTGCCGCTTAAATTATACGCGTACAGCAGCCTGGCACACACACATCCACAATCAGCCGCTCAAATCCACCAATCAGTGTCACATTAAACCGTCCACACGGCTCCCGTTTCTCCTGCCACATCTGTGCGTTGAGATGCTAAAAGCCTCTTCACAACAGAATTAACCTTCAGATCGGCTTCGGCTCTGATTCTGAAGGGTGTTGCATAAAGATGTGTGACCTAATATTCACAAATGAAGGATCAAATGTAAAAGTTTAAGAACATATTTCCCCAGCTATCCCAGCTAACAGGGAATGATCTCAGACCTTTAGCTGAAGTTTTCTCAAAGTTTTAAACAAACATTCTTCCAGTAATGTTCAAACTGGTCTTTAATAATGTTCTCAAAACATTAGCACAAAACACATCTGTCACGCAATGTTATGAAACGTTTAGTTGGAGGTTTGTCTAACGGTTTTTAAATGTTGCAACTTGTTTCGGAATGTTCAGAGACATTCAAAAGTGAAGTTCCAATAATGTTTGCAAAATGATAAAATGGAATGTTCCCTTAACGTTCGTACAACCAAGAAAATACGTTTTTAAAACTTTTTGATGTTTTGAATGTTCAGAGAATATTCAGAAGTAACTTTTTTAATGAGAACGTTAGCAAAATGTTCTATAAGAATATATTGTTAGCTGTGGTGCTTCTGGCTCTGTTTTTACTTTTATTGCAAATATTTCTGAAATACTTTGAAAATCACCTGACTAAAGTTAAATTTTTTAGGGTTATATTAGCTGTGTGAATTTTGTTTACGCACTGTATTATAGTCGAGAGCTTGGGGGGCGCGAGATTTAAAGGGGCCACAGCCTGAATCGGCGCATAGTTAATGATGCGCCAAAATAGGCAGGTAAAAAAATTTATAAAAAAAAAAAAATCTATGGGGTATTTTGAGCTGAAACTTCACAGACACATTCAGGGGACACCTTAGACTTATATTACATCTTGTGAAAGAACGTTCTAGGGCACCTTTAACAGTTACTAGTAGCCAATCATATGAGTAAATTATTCAGTCACATGACTCAACGCCTTCAGGAATAAATGTTTCCATCATAGTTTATGAGCATGTCTACTAATAAATGGAGAAAAAAAAAAAAAAAAAAAAGTAATTTAAGTAATGTGCATTTTTATTCACACCTTTGTGTAGTTTATGCAATATCCTATAATTTGCATAAAAAATATATATATATGTTGTATAAATGGGCTTGTGTTAACTGATGTGTGACATAAAAAGTTGCAGAGATCATTTTTGCAGTTTAGCTTCATTATATGTTTGTTTTGGACTGAAAAAAAAGTTTTGGGCTCTGAAGCCTACAGTAGTTATTAATAGTACAGTGAAGAAAAATCATATTCCTTGTATTATGACCTATTTAAACTGTACAAAATAGTATACAAATCTTACATAGTTGTGCTACTTTCTGAGCACCAAAAGTTTCAATAAAACCTGAAATCACCTATACTGTGGGTAACTTTCACACTGTTTTCCAGTACAAATATCTAAACATTCTTAAATAAAGATACATTTACCGTAGAAGCAAAATGACTGTAGATATTAAGTCATAAGAAGATAAAAAATATATGAAAATTAAATTAGTTTATGCTTTAACAAATATCTGCCAATGGGAAAGATTATTTTCCTGATCTAATCTGCCCTAAAAATGCCATTTTTAAGCAAAAACTCATTTAATTTTTTTTATAGAAAACAATACTTAATACCTGGAGTCATTTTGCTTCTCAGTTAATTTTTCTTGATTTTATTAATGTTTAGAAATTTGTACTGAGTGAAGTAACAGAGTAAAAAAATAACACGTTTTTAGCGCAACAGCCCCCATGACCAAAAAAAGTTTCATGTTTTAAGTAATATAAATAAGCACTTAATGTCTTAATTTATATCTAAAGGGTTTCTGTTTCCAGCATCAAGTAATTTATCTGTTATCACGGCCAGTCAGAACATACTGGATGTGTAAAATATGGGATTATGGACAGTACATCTTTAAGGAACGGTTTAAGGAATCCCGGGATTACAATGGAAACTGTTGGTCATATGATAAGAGATTCTAGTTCTAGAAACATTTCTAGAACATTGTAGCATCAAGAAAACACGATGGCCGCAGGTTTTCATGCACATTTCCGAGGTCATAATCATACTTACAATCTCTTCAGAGCCGTCAGGCCATGAAACGCACCGGGGGCGATTCTACTGATGAGATTACTTCTGAGATCCCTAAAGACAGAGAGAGAGAGAGAAGAGAGATATCAGCGAGAGAGACAGAGAGATACATGACAAAGCAGTATATAAGAACAAAACAGTTTACAATATATACACAATAAATAAATACTACCATACAAAAGCTTGGGGTCAGTAGGATTTTTTTAAAGAAATTAATATTTTATTCAGCAAGCACAAATTAAATTGATCACAAGTGACAGTAAAGATATTTATAATGTTACAAAATATTTCTATTTTAAATCAATGATTTCTGAAGGATCATGTGACATTAAAGACTGGAGTAATGATGCTGAAAATTCAGCTTTGATCACAGGAATAAATTACATTATAATTACAATATTTTCAAATAGAAAACTCTTATGTCAAATTATTCATAATATTACCCCAAACTTTGAACAGTAGTGTGTGTAAAAAAAAATGAAAGAAAAATGCATATAAACACATAATTATATATCATATATATAAATTATATAAATTATATTAAATTGTATAACTCCACACTTCCAGCCACACATAAACACCTCAAACCTCTGTGTGTTCAGCTCTGACTGACTGTCTCAGTCCAAGTGCACTATAAATACATGACACGATATCATGATATGACTCCTGGCTTTCCTCTGAGGCCAAAACAAACTTCCTGAAATTGTGTCGCAGTGTTTCCTGTGTCTGAGGGGAGTGACAGGAGACCCTCCACATGTCTGTACACAATGAGTCCGGCTCACACACATCTGCGGACAAGCCGTGCAGGAAAAATGTCACAAGACAGACTTTTGACCTTTCGTAATCCTTCTTTCTTGGAAGATCAGAGGCCTTCTGGTTTCCTGTTTGGTTATTTGCAAAGCAACTAGTAACAACTGAATGTTTTTAGAAGCTTTTCAAAAACAAAACACCCTAGATATACATTTCAAATCATTCATTTGGTTATAAATCCCAGTTCTCAGCGCTTTGGATTGATTAAATGTGGTTAATGTGAAATATTTAACGCTCAAGTGTGACGGTCATTACTGCTGATAAATGGCTTCTGTCCGGCTCAAATGGTGTGTGACTCCAGTGAAACGGTGAGTTCGGAAACACTTTTGTTCAGCACCATTAAACTTTTCTGTTCATCCCACTTGTTTCCAGAGCGCAAAGGAAGTTTGCATGCCATCTTTCAAAAACGTTTAGACGCAATATTTCATGGTCTTAAAAGTGCCATCGATCATCTGATATGCATCAGTGTTGATCAAGACGCAAACACAAATGCCATGCATACTTCAAAATTATTTGATTTAATAGGGTTCCTTTAATTCATTTAACTCAGAACAGAAAAGACAATTTACTACAACTGCAAAAAAAAGATGTTCTTCCTCAGTATTTCTGTCTTGTTTTCCAGTACTAATATCTAAACATTCTTAAATCAAGATACATTTACTGTAGAAACAAAATGACCAAAGATATTAAGTTTTGTTTCAAATTAAATCAAAATTAAGTGAGTTTATGCTTAAAACAAGAAAAAATTATCTGATAAAAATAAACTGAGAGGGAAAACAAGATTTTTCTGACCTCACTGACAGTTTTTTTCTTCTTGTTTTAAACAAGCCACTTAATTGTTTTTTTTGTTTGTTTTTTGTTTTTTTTGGAAATAAAGAATTAATATATTAATTAATTTTGAATTTCAATTATATGCATATTTATTCAATAATAGAGTTTTAGATATTTGTAATGGAAACAAAAAATACTAAATGATAATAAAAAATTTAATTAAATTAAAAAATTTTTTAAAGCATAAATTCACTTAATTTTGAAAATCATGTTCTGCAGCATAGAGACTCAGATTTGTGTTGTGCGTCTCTTAGCTGGCTCGACTCACTGCTGTAAAGTTTTTCAAATTAAAGCCTGTTTGACATCTAGATGATTTCCTCTTGTGTGTACTGACTTTATAGTCTCAGCAGAGAGTTAAACACCTGATAAACTTCACCAGCCAGTAATTATCTTCCTTAACCCCTGATATCTACAGGGGAATCTATTCAGCCTGAGCTAAAGGTGGCGGCGTGGCTCGCACATGACACTAATGTGTAGATTTATATCCTAATTGTCACGCTCACATGTGTAGGCCTTTCAGAAACGTGCCGGAATGGAATGAATGCGTGTTTCTTCAAGACAATTAACAGAGCGCACGAATGGATTAACCTAAACTAACAAACGGCAGACGCTGTGGAAGAGTTTGACAGAGAGCAGAGCTGAAAGTCTCTCATTAGTGAGAATCCAGCAGCGTTTTAATGACACTTCTGAGGGGGATGATTTCACTAAAACACCACGTCATGTTGAGAAAGTATTACATGTTTAAACAATCTACTTCTGCTGAGAAAGACTAAATGTCTAAATGTGCTTCTGTGAAGTGTCACATCACGTCCTGTACAACATTATAAAACACGAAGGGAGAAAACAGCGAGCGCATTCAAATGCTGCTTCAACAACCAGTAGGAAAGACAGATCACAAAGGAGGCGAGGCTAGGGGTGGGGCTGAACTCTGATTGGCCCCTTCAGTGATTCTGAGCTGGACAGTGATTGGTTACAAAAAATGAGCAACTGTAAATGGATTTAAACAGCTTTTAAGAAGGCAAAATTATGACAAGAGACTTGTAAATGTCTCATAATGGGCTGATTACAAAATATTTTTTATCTCATAATTAAATTGATGACCAAAGTTGATGTGCTTTTGTTCTGAAATTACTTGAAAAATAAGCAACACATGTGATTGTCTTAGAAATCTTGAAATGAAAAATAAATCTTGAAACATTACAAATGAGCATCTCAACTGTTTCTCTAAAGTTTCAGCAAAAACCTCAACGATCTCACAAAATGTGCTCAGATTTGCCAAGAAACTACATCTGCAATAAAAAGTCTTAATTCTAAATCATATTCTCCTGAAGCCAAATGGTCTGAGCTGCTATACTTTCACTGTATGCCTTACAAGGGAATTTTCAGGAGAAACATCCGAGACAAAGTTTGTTCATTCATGAAAACACTGAGAACTTTCTAAAGTTTTCTAAAGTGAATGAGCAGACGGTAAACAATAAAGATTTCCTCTGGGAGAGTAAAATAAAACTTTCAGTCACAATGGCACAAGCACTGAAAGGGCTTTTATTGTGTAATGATGCTGAGTTACTGGAAATGACGGCGACACTAAAGCAAGATTGGGGTCAGAGCTCCGGTGTGTGTCCTACTAACTGAGCCAGTTCTCATCAGTCTAATTGTGACTGTAAATAAAGATGCTATTCAGAGAGTAAGAGACTAACACACACACACACACAGACACACAACAACAACAACAACGTCTACAATTGCTGCTGCCGTTTTGAGCTGGACAGGAAACCAAGCTGGTGTAAAAAGGTCATCTATGCGTCCGTTGTGACATCATGGTCTAAAAGCCCACTTCCTGTTGCAGTTTCCTCCCAATAACAGGGTCAGCCATTATAAAGAGCTCTCAGTGGAACTGCTTGAGTTGAGAGCCAGATTTATGGTGACTGATGACCTCTGGTACATCACTGTCTCTCAGGCCCAAATGTGCTGTTTCATCACTAACTCAATGAACGTGACGGGAAGATGGAAAATAATGTAAAACACTACATGAATGTGATCGTGGTGTGAGAGTTTTCTGTTGTTGACGATTTAAATTAAATTCAGCTTAGAGCCCTGATAGCTCAAGTCAACATGGTATGAGCGCTAGCAAATGCTGGTAAGTTCCCTGCAAATGTTGATACACTTTGCTGGAATTAATGCTAAACATGAACATTTTTGAAAATATGATACAGTGTGGATAGAGGGATGGATGGATGGATGGATGGATGATGGAGGGATGGATGGATAGATGGATGGATGATGGATGAAGGGAAGGATGGATGGACAGAGGGATGATGTATGGATGTATGGATGGATGATGGATGAAGGGAAGGATGGATGGACAGAGGGATGATGTATGGATGTATGGATGGATGGAGGGAGGGATGGAGAGATGATGGAGGGATGGATGGACGGACAGAGGGAGAGATGAATGGATGATGGATGGATGGATGGATGATGGATTTATGGATGATTGGATGATGGAGGGATGGATGGACGGACAGAGGGAGAGATGAATGGATGATGGATGGTTGGATGGATGGATGAATGATGGATTTATGGATGATTGATGGATGAATGGATGAAGAGAGGGATGGGGGATGGATGGATGGATGGATGAATAGATGTATGTATGGAGGGAGGGATGGAGAGATGATGGATGGAGGGAGGGATGGACATATGGATGGATGTATGGATGATGGATGGATGGAGGGTTGGAAGATGGAGGGATGGATGGATGGACAGAGGGAGAGATGAATGGATGGATGGACAAAGGGATGGATGGAGGGAGGGAGGGATGGATGTATGGATGAATGAATAGATGGATGGAGGGATGGAAGGATGATGGATGGGTGGATGGAGGGATGGATGGATAGATGGATTTATGGATGATTGATGGATGAATGGATAGAGAGAGGGATGGGGGATGGATGGATGGATGAATGGGTGATGGATGTATGGAGGGATGGAGGGTTGAATGATGGAGGGATGGATGGATGGACAGAGGGAGAGATGAATGGATGATGGAGGGGTGTATGGATGGATGATGGATGGATGAAGGGATTATGGATGGATGGACAAAGGGAGGGAGGGAGGGATGGATGTATGTATGGATGAATAGATGTATGTATGGAGGGAAAGATGGAGGGATGATGGATGGATTGATGGATGAATGGATGGAGAGAGGGACGGGGATGAATGGATGGATGAATGGGTGATGGATGAATGGATGGATGGATGTATGGATGGAGGGATGATGGATGGATTGACGGATGAATGGCTGAAGGGAGGGAGGGATGGATGGATAAGCGTTCTGCTAACTAGAAAACATTTTGGTGAGTTATTAATGTTAATATCAATATAATCATACTGTAATGAATCATAATTAAATGAAATTTCTGCAGTAGATTTAAAGCATAGAATCTGCATTCACTTTAGAGATTTTATCATAAATTCCTCTCTGACAGCTCTGTTCTGATTAAACTGACCTTCAAATATTAAACTGGGTCTTTTTTTAGTAATTAGTCACAATTTGTCAGTGACCCAATTAACTGATATAAATGCTAATAAAAACAGGCACATATTTCCTCTCACTGAATCCATTCATCACATTTGCAGCGTCCTCATGACAGACGCCGAGCAGCTCGAAGCGTTAAACCAGCAGCTGCTCTCAAACAGACCCTGTCAACAGCAGAGACAAAAAACCAGCGAGAGCCACAGAAGGATCCTTGAGCGGCTCGTCTGACGGACACATTCAGACAGGAAGTAGCAGCTGAATGAATACTGAATACTGCGGCTCTGGAGAGGGACTGAACTCGCCTCAGTCCAAACGGCACCTCACTTATCAAAGGCAGACGGTCGAACCTCCCGCGAGCTTCACGCAGGAATCTCACATACCGCGCTTCCTTCAGGGAAAACAAAACTGTCGGTCCATTTGAAATGAAGTGAAAACAAGTTTAAAAAAACAACCACGAAAACCACCTTGTGTTTCCGTAATGATGAGATCATTTGAGTCGCTTTTCAGCCACTAGTTTGAATCGGGATATCGACAAATTCCTGCGACTGCGATCCCGTCGAAATCACTGCGTCAATAAAGTGCTGAAGAGTCTGCAATACATCAAATACATTTAAGTTTATCAAGAGATAAAAATATTCTGTAAACTATTGTTGTTGATGAAGTCCTGCGTTTTTTGTTGTTGTTCAACATCTATCAATGATTTAAGAGATAAATAATTACAATATTTAAATTCTGTTGGTGCCCTGTACAATACTAATCCCACTGGAAAACTGCTGCTATTATATATTATTAATATTAATTAATAATATATGAATAATGTATATAATTTATATATTAATAATATTATGTATTCATATTAATAAATTATATGAATTTGAATATATTAATTTAATATATTAATATTACTTTAATATAATAAATATACTTATATAATATACCACCAGAAAACTGTTGCTATGATATATTACTATTAAAATATTATTATATGAATTATACTATAGTTCTTTAATATATTATATATACTCATTGCTGTTCTATATTATTAATATTAATATATTATTATATTAAATATAATAAATTGTATCCATATATTATAAATATTATTACTTTAATATAATTAATATACTTATTCCATCAGAAAACTGTTGCTAATATATATTATTAAAACTAATATATTATTATATGAATTATATTAATATTATGTTAATATATTAAATATACTTATGCCACCAGATAATTGTTGATGTTGCATATTATTAATATTGATATATGACTTACAGTATATTATATATGAATATATTAATATTACTTTAATACATTAAATATACTCATCCTACTAAAAAACTGTTGTGATTATTAATATTTTTTATTGAAATTAATTTATAATATATTATTATAATAATATATTAATATTATTTTAATATATTATATTATTAATATATATTATATTAATTTATATTATTTAATATAATATAAATTATATTAAATTTAATAAATTGTATTAATATATTAAAAATATACTTATCCCATCAGAAAACTGTTGCTATTGTATATTATTAATATTAATATATTAATTTGACTGTAATATATTAAATATACTCACACCACTGGAAAACTATTGCTATTACATATTATTAATATTAATATATTATTCAATTAATTCTAATTCATTATATTAATATTAATTTAATACATTTAATATAGTCATCCTTCTGAAAAACTGTTGCTATTATTAATATTTTTATTGATATTAATTTATGATATATTATGATAATATATGAATATTACTTTAATATATTAAATATACACATCCCACTGTAAAACTGTTGCTATTATAAATTATTCATATTAATATATTCATTTTACTGTAATATATTAAATATGCTCACGCCACTGGAAAACTATTGCTATTATAAATTATTAATATTAGTATATTATTCTATTAATTCTAACACATTATATTAATACGACTTTAATACATTCAAATATATATTTTTCGGACCATAAAACTGGTGCTATGGTTTCCTCCTGCAAATGATGTAATGCATTCACCCAAAGTGACATTCAGGGCATGAAAATGATCTCTGGCTCGGCTAGTGAGACTGACAGATCAGGGTGAAGCTGGGATGAATTTAATGCACAGAAATGGCACAGAATTTGCACACATCCAGCTGAACTGCAAGGAAGCGTCTCACATCATTGACACAAGAACTAAATAAAAGCCTTGTGCCCTTTGCACGTATCTGATCATTTCTATCTGCTTTAACTCTGCATGGTGAAACTCACAGAAAGCAAAATATCAGCAGCTCAATGCAGCGCGTCTGGAGGGACGATAAGAGCTTGAATAAAGGAGTGATGAAGGACGAATCAATCGCCAACCTCAGACAGGGTCAACCCAAAGACGTCTTTACCTCGAAACGTACAATAGAGCTGCTTTTTCCTCCATATTCTCACTATATCATACTATATGAATATATATGATGATATATATGATGTTGTCTAAAGGTTCAAATGGAACAGTTCCATTTCAAAACATTTGATTTTTTCTGACTATTATTTCATATGTCAAGCTTTATAGGGTTCAAATCATGAGTTCAGGTGAACTGTTGCTTTAATACGCCACATGCTTCAGGTGGCTCCTCCGGATATCTGGATAACACTGAAATATGTGTAGGGCTGGGTATCGTTCAAAAATTTTCGATACCGAGACGATACCGATACCTTGACTTCGATACCGATACCTAAACGATACCTTTTTCGGTACCAGTTTTATAAAATATGTTTAAACAAGATTACATAACCTCAAAAAAATCTTTGGTTTTATATTTTAACTTTGACTTTTTTTCAGACTCAAAGACTCATCTCCTGAGCCACTGCGGGGAATAAAAAAAGCACAAATTAAAAAAAATTACCCAACACAATAAATCAGTGCAAATAGTTTTAATAAAGTTTAGTTTTCAATGCAAAAATTAAGTATGTGAGGCTCTTTTTTAAATCACTCAGCAATTGTTCTTCAAAAAATTAATTATTATTAACAAGATCAAAGTGGAAGTAAGAGTGACGCAAGTTCGTTGCGTCTTACCGTGAAATAAGAGTTCTGTGTCTTTATTAAAATCAACACATTAATGATTCATCTCTCATCCACCCGCAATTAATTTGAATGTTTTTTTTTTTTTTTTTATTACTTGGCCCGACCCGCAGATTATCCGCAGTATCAGGAGGACGCTGATACCTCTTTTTCAGCAGAATTGTTCGCGTTCTGGAGCCAGAGGCAGAGCCTGTGCTCGTGCAGGCGAACTAGAGGCCGTCACGAACCGGTCGCGTGTTTCCATAGACTTGAGGGACGAACGCTGATGTAAAGCTGCTGTGTGTTGTACCTTAGACTACAAAAAACATTGCGCGTTCCGCTGTTTCTGCAGGCAGTGCTACACTTTTGTTTTATGTTAACAGTATCTGTAGTGAACCGGCTGCTCACATAAACAGCCGTTTCTCACCCGTCCATTCGGAGATAAACTGAAAACGAAACCGTTGATTCAATCGCCCTCTCGCACATAGGGTCTCTCTCGCGCGTATAGTTTTATATATTTAGATATAAATAACAATGTAGCGCAACGTTATTTGCTCCACAACGAGACAGCAAAAGCATTTCTCCGCCCCTCTCCTCGGCTCCATTCTGAGGTACCGAAATTTGGTACCGAATGACAAGACACTTTTCGATACTCGGTAGTATCGAGGCAGTTCGTTCGGTACCTAAAAAGTATCGAGTTCGGTACCCAGCCCTAAATATGTGTGTTGAAACACAGACCTTTACACCTGATAATCACCTGGAACTAGAAGCAGATATGAAAACACATATTTCTAGTGATTGATGGGCCTCATTTCATATAGTTATTGATGTATACATTACTACATGACTTGGAGCCAAATCTCCAGTCTTCTCTACACAGATCTATAGTGGGATGGAAATGGTGATTGTACTCACAGTCTCTCCAGAGCTCTCAGGCCGAGGAAAGAGTTATTCTTCAGTGCCGAGATCTTATTGTTGCTCAGGATCCTGAGGAGACACAACAACACAAAGCCATAAATACAGGCGAACCGCTGCCATCTGAGGATTTACACACACACCGTCATCTTTACAGCCACAGGGAAAATTTATATGACTGTAAATCTCCTGCCTGCTTTATATTGTTGGAGTATTTGTGGCTGTTTGTGGTCAGAGCGATGAAAACAAAACTTCTCCAGCAACACTTGCTGTGGATATGAAGTTGGTTTAAACTAGTTACAATGACCACTGTTCATAAAGGGTCCTATTACACTTTTATCCAAAGCAACTTACAATGATTTCAAGGTGCACATATTATTAGTTCATGTGTTGACCTATTGTGGCCTTGTTATTGCTAGTGTCATGCTCTACTGTTGCTACAGAAACACGATGAGAAAACAACTTTAGTTAGATCTTTTTAACAATATCCCTCAACAGAGTATTTCACTCTGATCAGAACAGTTTAAGCAAAAATACAGGCATTTACATAGAGATAATAAAGGCACTGTTGGAAAATGGTTATGAAATACTAAATTCTGATTTTGTTCATAAAAAAGACACTATCTTTTACAGCATGTGTGGGTCTACTTTACATGCATGACAAGACCCTTGTGTGATTCTCAAGGCACACAAACACATATAATGAAGCTCCTGCATCTGTCATGGTGATCATGTGTGAATGCAGTAATGCAGCACAGATCACCTCCGTCACACATTCAATGCAGTGTTCGAACAGCTGATGAGGCAGTTTAAGTCTCACGTGGCCTTGAGGACACAGCAAAGACACACACGATAAAGACAAAGCAAAAATGATTATAAATATCGATCAAAGACAAACCCCCAGTAATAATCACATATAAAACTAAGTAATCACACAGATCTCTGAAGAAACAAAGACACAATTCAAGAAATGATCTCTGCATGTCACTCACAGTGTGTGTTTGGGTTTGCTGGCATCAGATTGGCTGTCATGTCTGTGGAGGGTGGGGCTTTGGAGTGAGAGACAGTGCTTATTTATATATATATATATATATATATATATATATATATATATACACATATATATATATATATATATATATTAAGATGCTTCCAGCAGCACTGAAATTAGTCCAGAAAAATGAGGTAATGTGAGAAGACTGTCACTAGTGATTTCCAGAATACGACCTGTTAAATTATCATTTTTGGTGTTGTGAAAAGCTGCTGTGAAAGTCAAATGGTACAGTGAGATATCTGAAATGTTATATTTTTTTAACAAGTTTTCTGATGCAGTTTTGATGCTCAGTCTGTGTGCTGCAGATTCAAGCACATTATTCCTCTGCGTCTGAGCCCGTAAGCGCATGTACTGCGACACCGACAGCCAGTTCAGTGTTTGAGCCAAGCTGTGCATGTCGTGGTGTGGATCACAAGGT